>NC_069503.1:205206648-205306698 GCF_027579735.1 Bombina bombina | reverse complement strand
TTTCTCATCATTTTTCTTGGCATTCTTTTAGAATACCGAGAATTTTACAGTTTCTTCAGGATGGTTTAGATAAGGGTTTGTCCGCAAGTTCTTTGAAAGGACAAATCTCTGCTCTTTCTGTTCTTTTTCACAGAAAGATTGCTATTCTTCCTGATATTCATTGTTTTGTACAAGCTTTGGTTCGTATAAAACCTGTCATTGTCAATTTCTCCTCCTTGGAGTTTGAATTTGGTTCTGGGAGCTCTTCAAGCTCCTCTGTTTGAACCTATGCATTCATTGGACATTAAATTACTTTCTTGGAAAGTTTTGTTCCTTTTGGCCATCTCTTCTGCTAGAAGAGTTTCTGAATTATCTGCTCTTTCTTGTGAGTCTCCTTTTCTGATTTTTCATCAGGATAAGGCGGTGTTGCGAACTTCTTTTGAATTTTTACCTAAAGTTGTGAATTCCAACAACATTAGTAGAGAAATTGTGGTTCCTTCATTATGTCCTAATCCTAAGAATTCTAAGGAGAAATCGTTGCATTCTTTGGATGTTGTTAGAGCTTTGAAATATTATGTTGAAGCTACGAAATCTTTCCGTAAGACTTCTAGTCTATTTGTTATCTTTTCCGGTTCTAGGAAAGGCCAGAAAGCTTCTGCCATTTCTTTGGCATCTTGGTTGAAATCTTTAATTCATCTTGCCTATGTTGAGTCGGGTAAAATTCCGCCTCAGAGAATTACAGCTCATTCTACTAGGTCAGTATCTACTTCCTGGGTGTTTAGGAATGAAGCTTCGGTTGACCAGATCTGCAAAGCAGCAACTTGGTCCTCTTTGCATACTTTTACTAAATTCTACCATTTTGATGTATTTTCTTCTTCTGAAGCAGTTTTTGGTAGAAAAGTACTTCAGGCAGCGGTTTCAGTTTGAATCTTCTGCTTATGTTTTTCGTTAAACTTTATTTTGGGTGTGGATTATTTTCAGCAGGAATTGGCTGTCTTTATTTTATCCCTCCCTCTCTAGTGACTCTTGTGTGGAAAGATCCACATCTTGGGTAGTCATTATCCCATACGTCACTAGCTCATGGACTCTTGCTAATTACATGAAAGAAAACATAATTTATGTAAGAACTTACCTGGTAAATTCATTTCTTTCATATTAGCAAGAGTCCATGAGGCCCGCCCTTTTTTTGTGGTGGTTATGATTTTGTATAAAGCACAATTATTCCAATTCCTTATTTTATATGCTTTCGCACTTTTTTATCACCCCACTTCTTGGCTATTCGTTAAACTGAATTGTGGGTGTGGTGAGGGGTGTATTTATAGGCATTTTGAGGTTTGGGAAACTTTGCCCCTCCTGGTAGGAATGTATATCCCATACGTCACTAGCTCATGGACTCTTGCTAATATGAAACAAATGAATTTACCAGGTAAGTTCTTACATAAATTATGTTTTTCTTGCTTGTCTTCGGTCGAATGACTGGGGGTGGCAGTTAGGGGAGGAGCTATATAGACAGCTCTGCTGTGGGTGTCCTCTTGCAGCTTCCTGTTGGGAAGGAGAATATCCCACAAGTAATGGATGAACCCGTGGACTGGATAAACCACAAGAGAAAGAAATTTATCAGGTAAGCATAAATTTTGTTTTTCCAGTAAAAGATAATCTGACAGGGAACCAGAGACAGGCCCTATATGAGTTAACTAATGACCCAATGCTGACAATAAAACCGTCTGAAAAGGGCGGCAACGTGTTAGTACAGGACTCTAAAGATTATAAAAGTGAATGCCTGAGACAACTATCATGCTGTTCAAATTACGAAAAATTACCTTGTGATCAACTGTTAAATTTAAAACAGAACTTGATAACATTTTAAATGACGCTTGGCCAAATGGCATCATTAACTCCAATGAGTTGGAATTTGAGTGTTAAATAATTCCTACTTTTTATACTATACCAAAGCTGCACAAGAACAAAAATCCACCCCCTGTCCGGCCTATTGTTACGGGCCAGGGAGGTTTACTTGAAAATGTTGCTAAATATGTTGTTTGGAATTTAAGACCCTTTCTTTCCTCAATCCCCTCTTTTGTTAAAGACACTACTGAGGTTTTACACAAGTTGGATGATATTGTTCTCTCTGATTCAACCTTACTAGTAACAATAGATGTTGAGGCGCTATATTCTTCAATCCCTCATCAACTGGGGATTGAAGCTTCCCTATTTTACTTAAAACAAAGAGGTAGTAGATACGACAATCAAACAATGTTTGTGATTGATTTATTACGTTTTGTTCTGGAACGTAACTACTTTAAGTTTGATGTCAAATTTTATAGGCAGACATTGGGAACAGCGATGGGGGCATTTTTTGCACCAACATATGCATGCTTATATTTAGGAAAATGGGAACTTGACTCAGTATTGGATGCACCAACGAAATTTGATGGCATGATGACATTATGGATTCGTTATATTGATGTCTTGATGTTTTGGGAAGGGTCAGTTGAATTATTGCAAGATTTTATAACCTATTTGAATATAAATACTTTAAATTTAAAATTAACTTACAATTATAGCAACAAAGAAATTGCTTTTTTGGACTTGTTGTTAACTAAACATGATGACAATTCTTTACTTACACAAAGCTACTGTAAACCCACAGCAGCAAATACCCTTCTTGAGGCATCAAGCCACCATCCTCAATCACAGATTAAAGTCATCCCTATAGGACAGTATTTAAGACATAAGCGTAACTGTTCTACTGACTCTTTATTTAAAGTTCATGCAGATGATTTGAGAAATCGCTTTCGCAATAGAGGCTATACCTGGCAACCACTAAAATTTGGGTATATGAGAGCCAGGAATACTAACAGTCTCTGCTGTACCAGACCAAAGATGTACCTAGAAATGAAAAAGTTAGAATGATCACTACATATAATGAAATTTGGACTGATATTAAAGCCATTCTTTCTAAACATTGGCATCTACTCACCCTTGACAAGGACATCTATCCATATGTAGGTGACTTTCCCTTACTAACCTCTAGAAAAGCCCCCTCACTGAAAGATTGATTTTTGCACAGCCACTATATAAAGCGTGACACTACAAATTGGCTACAGAGCTCAAAACCCAAAGACTGATGTTATCCGTGTAACAAATGTAATTTGTGTAAACATCTAATACGAGGAAGATCCATTGTAGATATTAAAGGTATTGCCCACAAAGTTAAAGGTTATATTACATGTAAGACCCTTGGAGTCGTCTATGTCCTCATGTTCTTGTCCCAGACAATACGTAGCTAAAACCTACCGTGAATTCAAAGAGAGGATGAAAGAACATAGACGTGACATATTGAAAAAACGTATTAAAACCAGCTGTATTGCACGTCATTTTTTTGAATCATATAATAGGTCACAAATTTATACTTCATGGGTCTAGAAAAAATGAGTGTAAGTGAAAGAGGTGGGGACTGGGGCAATGCCCTTCTCAGAGAGGAATGTAAATGGATTTTTAATTTGGACACAGTACAACCTAATGGCCTAAATGAGGAGTTAAATTATGCTCCATTTTTATAACAAAGGATTGGTTAGGCTATTACTGTATCTACTAATGTGAGTTTATATGTACCAAATTTTCCTCTCACTTTAGCACTCTACGGATAATACATATTCTGTTATACTTTGTAACAACTACAATGGTCTTTCCATCATATATGAATATTATAGCTGTGGTAACTAATGTAAAATTTGGGAATGTTATCCCTTTAATTTGAGCCTTTCGTCTAATGAGGATCCTCAGTTCATAAATATATTTATAGTTTATTTTGTCATTTTAGCCCAATGTGAGTTTCGTAATTCTGGGCCAGCCATGAAAGCACTATCAGTATATAATATGTTTGGAATGGTACTTCATACTTTATTTTTGACACTGAATGGGTTAATTATTTCACCCGGCATTAGATAAATAGCTTAGATGCAACATGCAGTAATCATATGCCTGACGAAGCCCAATAGGATGAGTGGTTTGGGTGAAACACGTGTCGCTTTGATGTCCACTCCCACTTGAGCTCCGTGAGCGTGGCGTTTGTTTGCTTAGGTTGGAAGCGGTTTACCCCCGAGAAGGAAGATGTACCCTAGACCTGGTTGCTAGGACGAACGACGAAGTCAGTGTGTCAGCTCACCTTTGGTCCTTGTCCCACGCTACAAATACGGAACCGCTAGTCTATCCAGAGAAGCAGGGTATTGTATGACAGTGATCTCTGCAACGGAGGTAGCGGCTGTTTTACTTTATACCTTAATTGAATTCCGTGACCGAGGTGAGCTTGTATAAATTATACCACTGTGAAGGTAAGGGGAAGTACCGCTCCACCTTAACTGACTGTGCTCTCTGTCTCTCATTTGTTGAAAACGGACTGGCTACTTTGTTTAACGAACTTGTGTACTTTGTAACCACCTTACATTGCTTGGCTACTAACCAACAAGCTTAAGCTACATACTTTGAACATTTTCTATTTACCAGCGAGACTTTTGGTGACTACATTGTGCATGCGAAGAAATTGAAGCCGGCTTCACTATATATATGAACTATGACAGAATCACAGTTGTAATTTTATTATTTCTTTCATGTAATTAGCAAGAGTCCATGAGCTAGTGACGTATGGGATATACATTCCTACCAGGAGGGGCAAAGTTTCCCAAACCTCAAAATGCCTATAAATACACCCCTCACCACACCCACAATTCAGTTTTACAAACTTTGCCTCCGATGGAGGTGGTGAAGTAAGTTTGTGCTAGATTCTACGTTGATATGCGCTCCGCAGCAAGTTGGAGCCCGGTTTTCCTCTCAGCGTGCAGTGAATGTCAGAGGGATGTGAGGAGAGTATTGCCTATTTGAATGCAGTGATCTCCTTCTACGGGGTCTATTTCATAGGTTCTCTGTTATCGGTCGTAGAGATTCATCTCTTACCTCCCTTTTCAGATCGACGATATACTCTTATATATACCATTACCTCTGCTGATTCTCGTTTCAGTACTGGTTTGGCTTTCTACAAACATGTAGATGAGTGTCCTGGGGTAAGTAAATCTTATTTTCTGTGACACTCCAAACTATGGTTGGGCACTTTATTTATAAAGTTCTAAATATATGTATTCAAACATTTATTTGCCTTGACTCAGAATGTTCAACTTTCCTTATTTTCAGTTTCATATTTGGGATAATGCATTTGATTTAATCATTTTTTCTTACCTTCAAAAATTTGACTCTTCCCTGTGGGCTGTTAGGCTTGCGGGGGCTGAAAATGCTTCATTTTATTGTGTCATTCTTGGCGCTGACTTTTTTGGCGCAAAAAAATTGTTTCCGTTTCCGGCGTCATACGTGTCGCCGGAAGTTGCGTCATTTTTTGACGTTATTTTGCGCCAAAAATGTCGGCGTTCCGGATGTGGCGTCATTTTGGCGCCAAAAAGCATTTAGGCGCCAAATAATGTGGGCGTCTTATTGGCGCGAAAAATATGGGCGTCGCTTTTGTCTCCACATTATTTAAGTCTCATTTTTCATTGCTTCTGGTTGCTAGAAGCTTGTTCTTTGGCATTTTTTCCCATTCCTGAAACTGTCATTTAAGGAATTTGATCAATTTTGCTTTATATATATGTTGTTTTTTCTCTTACATATTGCAAGATGTCTCACGTTGCATCTGAGCCAGAAGATACTACAGGAAAATCGCTGGCTAGTGCTGGATCTACCAAAGCTAAGTGTATCTGCTGTAAACTTTTGGTAGCTATTCCTCCAGCTGTTGTTTGTATTGATTGTCATGACAAACTTGTTAAAGCAGATAATATTTCCTTTAGTAAAGTACCATTGCCTGTTGCAGTTCCTTCAACATCTAAGGTGCAGAATGTTCCTGATAATATAAGAGATTTTGTTTCAGAATCCATAAAGAAGGCTATGTCTGTTATTTCTCCTTCTAGTAAACGTAAAAAATCTTTTAAAACTTCTCTCCCTACAGATGAATTTTTAAATGAACATCATCATTCTGATTCTGATGACTCTTCTGGTTCAGAGGATTCTGTCTCAGAGGTTGATGCTGATAAATCTTCATATTTATTTAAAATGGAATTTATTCGTTCTTTACTTAAAGAAGTACTAATTGCTTTAGAAATAGAGGATTCTGGTCCTCTTGATACTAATTCTAAACGTTTGGATAAGGTATTTAAAGCTCCTGTGGTTATTCCAGAAGTTTTTCCTGTTCCTAATGCTATTTCTGCAGTAATTTCCAAAGAATGGGATAAATTGGGTAATTCATTTACTCCTTCTAAACGTTTTAAGCGATTATATCCTGTGCCGTCTGACAGATTAGAATTTTGGGACAAAATCCCTAAAGTTGATGGGGCTATTTCTACCCTTGCTAAACGTCCTACTATTCCTACGTCAGATGGTACTTCGTTTAAGGATCCTTTAGATAGGAAAATTGAATCCTTTTTAAGAAAAGCTTATCTGTGTTCAGGTAATCTTCTTAGACCTGCTATATCTTTGGCTGATGTTGCTGCAGCTTCAACTTTCTGGTTGGAAACTTTAGCGCAACAAGTAACACATCATGATTCTCATGATATTATTATTCTTCTACAGCATGCTAATAATTTTATCTGTGATGCCATTTTTGATATTATCAGTTGATGTCAGGTTTATGTCTCTAGCTATTTTAGCTAGAAGAGCTTTATGGCTTAAAACTTGGAATGCTGATATGGCTTCTAAATCTACTTTACTTTCCATTTCTTTCCAGGGTAACAAATTATTTGGTTCTCAGTTGGATTCCATTATTTCAACTGTTACTGGTGGGAAAGGAACTTTTTTACCACAGGATAAAAAATCTAAAGGTAAAAGCAGGGCTAATAATCGTTTTCGTTCCTTTCGTTTCAACAAAGAACAAAAGCCTGATCCTTCATCCTCAGGAGCAGTTTCAGTTTGGAAACCATCTCCAGTCTGGAATAAATCCAAGCCAGCTAGAAAGGCAAAGCCTGCTTCTAAGTCCACATGAAGGTGCGGCCCTCATTCCAGCTCAGCTGGTAGGGGGCAGGTTACGTTTTTTCAAGGAAATTTGGATCAATTCTGTTCACAATCTTTGGATTCAGAGCATTGTTTCAGAAGGGTACAGAATTGGTTTCAAGATAAGACCTCCTGCAAAGAGATTTTCTTTCATGTAATTAACAAGAGTCCATGAGCTAGTGACGTATGGGATATACATTCCTACCAGGAGGGGCAAAGTTTCCCAAACCTTAAAATGCCTATAAATACACCCCTCACCACACCCACAAATCAGTTTTACAAACTTTGCCTCCAAGGGAGGTGGTGAAGTAAGTTTGTGCTAGATTCTACGTTGATATGCGCTCCGCAGCAAGTTGGAGCCCGGTTTTCCTCTCAGCGTGCAGTGAATGTCAGAGGGATGTGAGGAGAGTATTGCCTATTGAATGCAGTGATCTCCTTCTACGGGGTCTATTTCATAAGGTTCTCTGTTATCGGTCGTAGAGATTCATCTCTTACCTCCCTTTTCAGATCGACGATATACTCTTATATTTACCATTTATTCTACTGATTCTCGTTTCAGTACTGGTTTGGCTTTCTACAAACATGTAGATGAGTGTCCTGGGGTAAGTAAGTCTTATTTTCTGTGACACTCTAAGCTATGGTTGGGCACTTTATTTATAAAGTTCTAAATATATGTATTCAAACATTTATTTGCCTTGACTCAGAATGTTCAACTTTCCTTATTTCCAGACAGTCAGTTTCATATTTGGGATTATGCTTTAAATTATCATATTTTGTCTTACCTCAAAAATTTGACTTTTTTCCCTGTGGGCTGTTAGGCTCGCGGGGGCTGAAAATGCTTCATTTTATTGCGTCATTTTTGGCGCGGATTTTTTTGGCGCAAAAATTCATTTCCGTTTCCGGCGTCATACGTGTCGCCGGAAGTTGCGTCATTTTTTGACGTTATTTTGCGCCAAAAATGTCGGCGTTCCGGATGTGGCGTCATTTTTGGCGCAAAAAGCATTTAGGCGCCAAATAATGTGGGCGTCTTATTTGGCGCCAAAAAATATGGGCGTCGCTTTTGTCTCCACATTATTTCAGTCTCATTTTCATTTGCTTCTGGTTGCTAGAAGCTTGATGTTTGGCATTTTTTTCCCATTCCTGAAACTGTCTTATAAGGAATTTGATTTATTTTGCTTTATATGTTGTTTTTTCTCTTACATATTGCAAGATGTCTCACGTTGCATCTGAGCCAGAAGATACTACAGGAAAACCACTGCCTGCTGGATCTACCAAAGCTAAGTGTATCTGCTGTAAACTTTTGGTAGCTATTTCTCCAGCTGTTGTTTGTAATAATTGTCATGACAAACTTGTTAAAGCAGATAATATTTCCTTTAGTGATGTACCATTGCCTGTTGCAGTTCCCTCAACATCTAAGGTGCAGAATGTTCCTGATAACATAAGAGATTTTGTTTCTGAATCCATAAAGAAGGCTTTGTCTGTTATTTCTCCTTCTAGTAAACGTAAAAAGTCTTTTAAATCTTCTCTCTCTACAGATGAATTTTTAAATGAACACCATCATTCTGATTCTTTGGACTCTTCTAGTTCAGAGGATTCTGTCTCAGAGATTGATGCTGATAAATCTTCATATTTATTTAAGATGGAATTTATTCGCTCTTTACTTAAAGAAGTACTAATTGCTTTAGAAATAGAGGATTCTAGTCCTCTTGATACTAATTCTATACGTTTGGATAAGGTTTTTAAAGCTCCTGCGGTTATTCCAGAAGTCTTTCCTGTTCCTAATGCTATTTCTGCAGTAATTGCTAAAGAATGGGATAAATTGGGTAATTCATTTACTCCTTCTAAACGTTTTAAGCAATTATATCCTGTTCCGCCTGACAGGTTAGAATTTTGGGACAAAATCCCTAAAGTTGATGGGGCTATTTCTACCCTTGCTAAACGTACTACCATTCCTACGTCAGATGGTACCTCGTTTAAGGATCCTTTAGATAGAAAAATTGAATCTTTTCTAAGAAAAGCTTATCTATGTTCAGGTAATCTTCTTAGACCTGCTATATCATTGGCTGATGTTGCTGCAGCTTCAACTTTTTGGTTGGAAACTCTAGCGCAACAAGTAACAAATCGTGATTCTCATGATATTATTATTCTTCTCCAGCATGCTAATAATTTCATCTGTGATGCCATTTTTGATATTATTAGAGTTGATGTTAGATTTATGTCTCTGGCTATCTTAGCCAGAAGAGCTTTATGGCTTAAGACTTGGAATGCTGATATGGCTTCTAAATCAACTCTACTTTCCATTTCTTTCCAGGGAAACAAATTATTTGGTTCTCAGTTGGATTCTATTATTTCAACTGTTACTGGGGGGAAAGGAACTTTTTTACCACAGGATAAAAAGTCTAAAGGTAAAAACAGGGCTAACAATCGTTTTCGTTCCTTTCGTTTCAACAAAGAACAAAAGCCTGATCCTTCGTCCTCAGGAGCAGTTTCAGTTTGGAAACCATCTCCAGTCTGGAATAAATCCAAGCCTGCTAGAAAGGCAAAGCCTGCTTCTAAGTTCACATGAAGGTACGGCCCTCATTCCAGTTCAGCTGGTAGGGGGCAGGTTACGTTTTTTCAAAGAAATTTGGATCAAATCTGTTCACAATCTTTGGATTCAGAACATTGTTTCAGAAGGGTACAGAATTGGTTTCAAGATGAGACCTCCTGCAAAGAGATTTTTTCTTTCCCATGTCCCAGTAAATCCAGTGAAAGCTCAAGCATTTCTGAATTGTGTTTCAGATCTAGAGTTGGCTGGAGTAATTATGTCAGTTCCAGTTCCGGAACAGGGGATGGGGTTTTATTCAAATCTCTTCATTGTACCAAAGAAGGAGAATTCCTTCAGACCAGTTCTGGATCTAAAATTATTGAATCGTTATGTAAGGATACCAACGTTCAAGATGGTAACTGTAAGGACTATATTGCCTTTTGTTCAGCAAGGGAATTATATGTCCACAATAGATTTACAGGATGCATATCTGCATATTCCGATTCATCCAGATCATTATCAGTTCCTGAGATTCTCTTTTCTAGACAAGCATTACCAATTTGTGGCTCTACCGTTTGGCCTTGCTACAGCTCCAAGAATTTTCACAAAGATTCTCGGTGCCCTTCTGTCTGTAATCAGAGAACAGGGTATTGTGGTATTTCCTTATTTGGACGATATCTTGGTACTTGCTCCGTCTTTACATTTAGCAGAGTCTCATACGAATCGACTTGTGTTGTTTCTTCAAGATCATGGTTGGAGGATCAATTTACCAAAAAGTTCTTTGATTCCTCAAACAAGGGTAACCTTTCTGGGTTTCCAGATAGATTCAGTGTCCATGACTCTGTCTTTAACAGACAAGAGACGTCTAAAATTGATTACAGCTTGTCGAAACCTTCAGTCACAATCATTCCCTTCGGTAGCCTTATGCATGGAAATTCTAGGTCTTATGACTGCTGCATCGGACGCGATCCCCTTTGCTCGTTTTCACATGCGACCTCTTCAGCTCTGTATGCTGAACCAATGGTGCAGGGATTACACGAAGATATCTCAATTAATATCTTTAAAACCGATTGTTCGACACTCTCTAACGTGGTGGACAAATCACCATCGTTTATTTCAGGGGGCTTCTTTTGTTCTTCCGACCTGGACTGTAATTTCAACAGATGCAAGTCTCACAGGTTGGGGAGCTGTGTGGGGATCTCTGACGGCACAAGGAGTTTGGGAATCTCAGGAGGTGAGATTACCGATCAATATTTTGGAACTCCGTGCAATTTTCAGAGCTCTTCAGTTTTGGCCTCTTCTGAAGAGAGAATCGTTCATTTGTTTTCAGACAGACAATGTCACAACTGTGGCATACATCAATCATCAAGGAGGGACTCACAGTCCTCTGGCTATGAAAGAAGTATCTCGAATTTTGGTTTGGGCGGAATCCAGCTCCTGTCTAATCTCTGCGGTTCATATCCCAGGTGTAGACAATTGGGAAGCGGATTATCTCAGTCGCCAAACGTTGCATCCGGGCGAATGGTCTCTTCACCCAGAGGTATTTCTTCAGATTGTTCAATTGTGGGGGCTCCCAGAGATAGATCTGATGGCCTCTCATCTAAACAAGAAACTTCCCAGGTATCTGTCCAGATCCCGGGATCCTCAGGCGGAGGCAGTGGATGCATTATCACTTCCTTGGAAGTATCATCCTGCCTATATCTTTCCGCCTCTAGTTCTTCTTCCAAGAGTAATCTCCAAGATTCTGAGGGAATGCTCGTTTGTTCTGCTAATAGCTCCGGCATGGCCTCACAGGTTTTGGTATGCGGATCTTGTCCGGATGGCATCTTGCCAGCCATGGACTCTTCCGTTAAGACCAGACCTTCTGTCACAAGGTCCTTTTTTCCATCCGGATCTGAAATCCTTAAATTTAAAGGTATGGAGATTGAACGCTTGATTCTTGGTCATAGAGGTTTCTCTGACTCCGTGATTAATACTATGTTACAGGCTCGTAAATCTGTATCTCGAGAGATATATTATAGAGTCTGGAAGACTTTTATTTCATGGTGTCTTTCTCATCATTTTTCTTGGCATTCTTTTAGAATACCGAGAATTTTACAATTTCTTCAGGATGGTTTGGATAAGGGTTTGTCCGCAAGTTCTATGAAAGGACAAATCTCTGCTCTTTCTGTTCTTTTTCACAGAAAGATTGCTAGTCTTCCTGATATTCATTGTTTTGTACAAGCTTTGGTTCGTATAAAACCTGTCATTAAGTCAATTTCTCCTCCTTGGAGTTTGAATTTGGTTCTGGGGGCTCTTCAAGCTCCTCCTTTTGAACCTATGCATTCTTTGGACATTAAATTACTTTCTTGGAAAGTTTTGTTCCTTTTGGCCATCTCTTCTGCTAGAAGAGTTTCTGAATTATCTGCTCTTTCGTGTGAGTCTCCTTTTCTGATTTTTCATCAGGATAAGGCGGTGTTGCGAACTTCTTTTGAATTTTTACCTAAAGTTGTGAATTCCAACAACATTAGTAGAGAAATTGTGGTTCCTTCATTATGTCCTAATCCTAAGAATTCTAAGGAGAAATCATTGCATTCTTTGGATGTTGTTAGAGCTTTGAAATATTATGTTGAAGCTACGAAATCTTTCCGTAAGACTTCTAGTCTATTTGTTATCTTTTCCGGTTCTAGGAAAGGCCAGAAAGCTTCTGCCATTTCTTTGGCATCTTGGTTGAAATCTTTAATTCATCTTGCCTATGTTGAGTCGGGTAAAACTCCGCCTCAAAGAATTACAGCTCATTCTACTAGGTCAGTATCTACTTCCTGGGCGTTTAGGAATGAAGCTTCGGTTGACCAGATCTGCAAAGCAGCAACTTGGTCTTCTTTGCATACTTTTACTAAATTCTACCATTTTGATGTATTTTCTTCTTCTGAAGCAGTTTTTGGTAGAAAAGTTCTTCAGGCAGCGGTTTCAGTTTGAATCTTCTGCTTATGTTTTTTGTTAAACTTTATTTTGGGTGTGGATTATTTTCAGCAGGAATTGGCTGTCTTTATTTTATCCCTCCCTCTCTAGTGACTCTTGTGTGGAAAGATCCACATCTTGGGTAGTCATTATCCCATACGTCACTAGCTCATGGACTCTTGTTAATTACATGAAAGAAAACATAATTTATGTAAGAACTTACCTGATAAATTCATTTCTTTCATATTAACAAGAGTCCATGAGGCCCACCCTTTTTTGTGGTGGTTATGATTTTTTTGTATAAAGCACAATTATTCCAATTCCTTATTTTATATGCTTCGCACTTTTTCTTATCACCCCACTTCTTGGCTATTCGTTAAACTGATTTGTGGGTGTGGTGAGGGGTGTATTTATAGGCATTTTAAGGTTTGGGAAACTTTGCCCCTCCTGGTAGGAATGTATATCCCATACGTCACTAGCTCATGGACTCTTGTTAATATGAAAGAAATGAATTTATCAGGTAAGTTCTTACATAAATTATGTTTTTTCTTTCCCGTGTCCCAGTAAATCCAGTAAAAGCTCAAGCATTTCTGAAATGTGTTTCAGATCTAGAGTTGACTGGAGTAATTATGCCGGTTCCAGTTCCGGAACAGGGGATGGGGTTTTATTCCATTCTCTTCATTGTACCAAAGAAGGAGAATTCCTTCAGACCAGTTCTGGATCTAAAAATATTGAATAGTTATGTAAGAATACCAACGTTCAAGATGGTAACTGTAAGGACTATCTTGCCTTTTGTTCAGCAAGGGAATTATATGTCCACAATAGATTTACAGGATGCATATCTGCATATTCCGATTCATCCAGATCATTATCAGTTCCTGAGATTCTCTTTTCTGGACAAGCATTACCAGTTTGTGGCTCTGCCGTTTGGCCTAGCTACAGCTCCAAGAATTTTTACAAAGGTTCTCGGTGCCCTTCTGTCTGTAATCAGAGAACAGGGTATTGTGGTATTTCCTTATTTGGACGATATCTTGGTACTTGCTCAGTCTTTACATTTAGCAGAATCTCATACGAATCGACTTGTGTTGTTTCTTCAAGATCATGGTTGGAGGATCAATTTACCAAAAAGTTCTTTGATTCCTCAGACAAGGGTAACCTTTCTGGGTTTCCAGATGGATTCAGTGTCCATGACTCTGTCTTTAACAGACAAGAGACGTCTAAAATTGATTGCAGCTTGTCGAAACCTTCAGTCACAATCATTCCCTTCGGTAGCCTTATGCATGGAAATTCTAGGTCTTATGACTGCTGCATCGGACGCGATCCCCTTTGCTCGTTTTCACATGCGACCTCTTCAGCTCTGTATGCTGAAGCAATGGTGCAAGGATTACACGAAGATATCTCAATTAATATCTTTAAAACCGATTGTTCGACACTCTCTAACATGGTGGACAGATCACCATCGTTTAATTCAGGGGGCTTCTTTTGTGCTTCCGACCTGGACTGTAATTTCAACAGATGCAAGTCTCACAGGTTGGGGAGCTGTGTGGGGTTCTCTGACGGCACAAGGAGTTTGGGAATCTCAGGAGGTGAGATTACGATCAATATTTTGGAACTCCGTGCAATTTTCAGAGCTCTTCAGTTTTGGCCTCTTCTGAAGAGAGAATCGTTCATTTGTTTTCAAACAGACAATGTCACAACTGTGGCATACATCAATCATCAAGGAGGGACTCACAGTCCTCTTGCTATGAAAGAAGTATCTCGAATTTTGGTTTGGGCGGAATCCAGCTCCTGTCTAATCTCTGCGGTTCATATCCCAGGTATAGACAATTGGGAAGCGGATTATCTCAGTCGCCAAACGTTGCATCCGGGCGAATGGTCTCTTCACCCAGAGGTATTTCTTCAGATTGTTCAAATGTGGGAACTTCCAGAAATAGATCTGATGGCGTCCCATCTAAACAAGAAACTTCCCAGGTATCTGTCCAGATCCCGGGATCCTCAGGCGGAGGCAGTGGATGCATTATCACTTCCTTGGAAGTATCATCCTGCCTATATCTTTCCGCCTCTAGTTCTTCTTCCAAGAGTAATCTCCAAGATTCTGAAGGAATGCTCGTTTGTTCTGCTGGTAGCTCCGGCATGGCCTCACAGGTTTTGGTATGCGGATCTTGTCCGGATGGCCTCTTGCCAACCGTGGACTCTTCCGTTAAGACCAGACCTTCTGTCACAAGGTCCTTTTTTCCATCAGGATCTGAAATCCTTAAATTTAAAGGTATGGAGATTGAACGCTTGATTCTTGGTCAAAGAGGTTTCTCTGACTCTGTGATTAATACTATGTTACAGGCTCGTAAATCTGTATCTCGAGAGATATATTATAGAGTCTGGAAGACTTATATTTCTTGGTGTCTTTCTCATCATTTTTCTTGGCATTCTTTTAGAATACCGAGAAGTTTACAGTTTCTTCAGGATGGTTTAGATAAGGGTTTGTCCGCAAGTTCTTTGAAAGGACAAATCTCTGCTCTTTCTGTTCTTTTTCACAGAAAGATTGCTATTCTTCCTGATATTCATTGTTTTGTACAAGCTTTGGTTCGTATAAAACCTGTTATTAAGTAAATTTCTCCTCCTTGGAGTTTGAATTTGGTATTGGGAGCTCTTCAAGCTCCTCCGTTTGAACCTATGCATTCATTGGACATTAAATTACTTTCTTGGAAAGTTTTGTTCCTTTTGGCCATCTCTTCTGCCAGAAGAGTTTCTGAATTATCTGCTCTTTCTTGTGAGTCTCCTTTTCTGATTTTTCATCAGGATAAGGCGGTGTTGCGAACTTCTTTTGAATTTTTACCTAAAGTTGTGAATTCCAACAACATTAGTAGAGAAATTGTGGTTCCTTCATTATGTCCTAATCCTAAGAATTCTAAGGAGAAATCGTTGCATTCTTTGGATGTTGTTAGAGCTTTGAAATATTATGTTGAAGCTACGAAATCTTTCCGTAAGACTTCTAGTTTATTTGTTATCTTTTCCGGTTCTAGAAAAGGCCAGAAAGCTTCTGCCATTTCTTTGGCATCTTGGTTGAAATCTTTAATTCATCTTGCCTATGTTGAGTCGGGTAAAACTCCGCCTCAAAGAATTACAGCTCATTCTACTAGGTCAGTTTCTACTTCCTGGGCGTTTAGGAATGAAGCTTCGGTTGACCAGATTTGCAAAGCAGCAACTTGGTCCTCTTTGCATACTTTTACTAAATTCTACCATTTTTATGTATTTTCTTCTTCTGAAGCAGTTTTTGGTCGAAAAGTACTTCAGGCAGCGGTTTCAGTTTGAATCTTCTGCTTATGTTTTTCGTTAAACTTTATTTTGGGTGTGGATTATTTTCAGCAGGAATTGGCTGTCTTTATTTTATCCCTCCCTCTCTAGTGACTCTTGTGTGGAAAGATCCACATCTTGGGTAGTCATTATCCCATACGTCACTAGCTCATGGACTCTTGCTAATTACATGAAAGAAAACATAATTTATGTAAGAACTTACCTGATAAATTCATTTCTTTCATATTAGCAAGAGTCCATGAGGCCCGCCCTTTTTTTGTGGTGGTTATGATTTTTGTATAAAGCACAATTATTCCAATTCCTTATTTTATATGCTTTCGCACTTTTTTATCACCCCACTTCTTGGCTATTCGTTAAACTGAATTGTGGGTGTGGTGAGGGGTGTATTTATAGGCATTTTGAGGTTTGGGAAACTTTGCCCCTCCTGGTAGGAATGTATATCCCATACGTCACTAGCTCATGGACTCTTGCTAATATGAAAGAAATGAATTTATCAGGTAAGTTCTTACATAAATTGTTTTTTTGTTTGGTGTCTAAATTTGAGGTGTTGATGATATGCACCGGTTTAGATAGATTATACATTGATTTATGTATCACCTTGAAAAAAATTTTTTTGAGTTTGTGCAAACCACTCTTGTCTGCATTTATTTTTGTGATGCACTCTTCACCTGAGGTAAATGCAATATTTTGGCATATGAGTAGTGCTGGACTAAGGGTATTTTCTTGTTAACCTCCCCTGTTTTTCAATGTTTTGCTAATCATTACCCCCTTGCACCAGATTTGCAACAGGATTTTTTTGCATCTCTGTTACACACACATACATACATACATACATACATATACATACACACACACATAAACACACATTTTTTTCCCATTTATTTAATTTTATAACATAAGTTATGTAACTCTTTTTAGGTAACACCGTTTCCGAATACTGGATTTATTAATGGGTTTACGTCTCCTACATTTAAGCCAACTGCATCACCTTTAACTTCCCTTAGACCGTACACTCCCAGAAACAGGCAAGTATTTTTCTGATTGATTTTTTTGTTTTAAAGTAAATAGAAGAAATAAATTGATTAGTTTTCTTGTACAGGAATGATGAATAGTTTGTCTTGTGGCATTTATGGAGTAGGTTAAAACTTGGTGAAACAAGAATTTATGAAAAGGGGCATTACCCTCTTATAATTTATGAATTTAAATGGATTATGTGTCTATTATCACTGCAAATCAAAGTAAACGGGTTGGGTTTTTGTTTTGTGAAAACATTATCCTGCATTTCAAAGAATGGTATGTTATTTATGTGATTAATGCTTTGTGTGTTACATGGTTTATTATATTTAGCCCCCTCTGGTTTCTTCACTCATCTGTGCATATTGTGTACTTGTCTTCTCTCTAATGTATCTGCTTTACAATTGAGCTGTCTAGTGCATTTCATGTCCTTAGGCAATCAATTTTGGGTAAGGGTAGACCTACTGATCACCTAAGCCTCTCCTATTTCTTCCTACTCTGCCAAGCTGCCCTCTCTGTGTGAATCATGCATTGAACATAATACTAATCTTAGACCAGAAGGGTCCTTGGGTTTAATCCCCCACTGCATGGACCCTTAGGGGACTCTTCTGAGCTATTTCCTAAATTTAAAGAGTATATTGAATTTGCTATAGCAGAACCAATGGCTGGGATGCCTCCTCCAGAAAAGCACAGATATTTGTTTGCAGTTAACATTATCTGTCCTCAAAAGCAATTTTCCTGTTGGCCTCCTATATTACTTTCCTGGTATTAATCATAAAAAGGCGTTGATGGACTCTTAAATTTCCTCTGCTGAGGATTCAGTGGGTGCAGATGCATCTTTAAATTTCTGGTTGAAGCATATACATGTCTTACTCTGGAATTGTTAAAGGGACATAAAACCACAAATTTTTCTTTCATGATTCAGATAGAACATACCATTTTAAACAACTTGCCAATGTACTTTTATTATCAAAATTTATTTTTCTTTTTATCCTTCGTTGAAAAGCAGGAAGGTAAGTTCAGGAGTGTGCACGTGTCTGCAGTACTATATGGCGGTGGTTTCTCAACAATGTTTTACATTAGCAAAAGCACTAGATGGCAGCACTCTTTCCTGTCATGTAGTGCTCCAGAAATGTGCACGCTACTTTTCTAGATATCTCTTCAACAAAGAATAACATAAGCAGAGCAAATTTAAAATGACCGTATATTCTCTACCTGGCTGTCATAAATGCAAGGATTGCAGCTATTGCAGTTTTTTCTAAACATGACCTGGATGCCGTCATATCCACAGTTGCTGGAGTTTTCTTTCCTATGGCATGGAGAGTCCACGAAACATTCTAATTACTAATTTGATATTCACTCCTGGGTGAGGCAAAGAGCACCCCAGCAACGCTGTTAAGTATCACTTCCCTTACCCATAACCCCCAGTCATTCTCTTTGCCTTGATCACGGGAGGATAGTGAAGATGGTGTCTAAAGATTTTAATCCGTTTAGTGGGTACTTTTCCCTGCAAGCAAGGATTGGGGCTATGCTGTGTCCATGTCAATCTCTTTAGTAAGAGTAATAGTGGCTATTAGCAGTTAGAAGACGATGAGGTAGTCTTTGCTTAAACTTCTAACATTATTGCTACCCCTATTATAGAAAGACAGAGTTGGTTACTCTGTATTTTCTTTTCCTTCTAAATACAGGTAGAGTCCAAAGCTGCATTCATTACTTGTGGGAATACAGAACCTGGCCACCAGGAGGAGGCAAAGACACCCCAGCCAAAGGCTTAAATACCTCCCCCACTTCCCTCATCCCCCAGTCATTCTTTGCCTTTCATCACAGGAGGTTGGCAGAGATGTGTCGGAAGTTTTTTCGGAGTAGTTCCATATGAGGGGTACCTGCCCTTCTGGATGGAACTGGAGTTTTAAGTAGTCTTGTCAGCCTCTCAGTGAGAGCATTGATGAAAGTTAGAGTCCAGAGATGCGGGGAGAGTCTTTCTGCGAAACCATCCCGACTCAGATTAACAGCTCCTATAAGCAATCGGCATTGACGAGTTTCGCTGCTTGCTTTCTTCACTCAAGTCCATGTCAGTGGTTCTGCTACTATCTGTCAAACTTGAAGAACCTTGTTGCTGTTCCACGGATTGTTCAATTTATACACACATGTTAACGATTGAAGACAGGGTCTCAGTGGGACTCCTTTATCTTTATGTAATCAAGGGTTAATATCTTCTGAGGGGGATTGATGAACAGTGGGGTCTTTTTAATCATGTTTGTTATGTGATTTTTACTGCGTATGTGTAAGGAGACATTTTAGGCTCTTTGGCTGATAACGGAATGTACGGGTTACAGAGCTGCACACTTTTTTCTAGCAGGGGCGGTCCTGCATGAGGCACCATGTGACTGGGTGTAGTCATGTCTTGTTTTCCATTTACATTTCCTGACCGAGTGGCTGCGGAGAAGAGTTCATTTCTCTACCTGTCTGGGTCAAAGGAGGTGGTGAGTGCCCCAACAATTGCGGGTGTAGGTGCCAGTTTGCTTTTTTGTCTAAAACGCTTAATTGAATTTATGGAGGTGTCTGATATTCTAGAGGATTCCTCTGATACAGATTTTGATACCTGCGTATGTTGTGAGGAGGACCGGGTAGACCAACCTGCTCAATTATGTTCCGTATGCCGCAATTGGGTGTTCTCTTCTAGCAATGTTGAGATGTTAGAGACCACTAAGCCGTCTACCTCTGAGGATTCCTTGTCCCGTGAGGTGCGTACCCTAGATTCTTATCCTACACATACAGTTCCCCTAAGTGCCATCATTCCTTCGTCTGAGGGAGACTTTTTTTTCACTGGAGGTTACTGCGCATCTCTATGGCTTAAGCGAGTTTGTCTCTTCCGCCTACAAAGCGAAGGGTTAATCCGTGCTCTCCTACACATGGGCCATCGTGTAAAATGATGATTGTGCCAGATCTGTCATCTGGGTGTGCGGTTCCCTCTGAGGCTTCAGAGGTAGAACCTCCGGGGTCGGAATCGCCTGAATTGATTCTTCCGGAGGATTTGGATTTTAGACTTAGTGGCATGCTTACATTTACTCCTGAGAGATTTTAGAGGTTCCTAGTCCTGATCCGTCAGGTTTATCTCAGTCCTCTATATCAGATAACGATCTTGATTAGATGAGTGGAGAAGGTTGGATCCTTTCCTTTATCGTCTCTATGTATATATATATTATAGAATCCCAGTCCCGAGCTCCATGGGGGATTTGTGTTGTACACAGGCAGGACCTGTTCGTTTGCACACCCTTTTGTATCCTTTTGTGCGTTTATCAATTTTCTTTTCTAATCCGTCTCGGATAGTTTTTGTTTTAGGAGCTCAGGGTCCTTGCTGAAACTTTTTTGGGGTTTCGTCTCTTGGACTGTTCTGGTTATATCGACTTTGATGGTTGAGATGGATGTCTTCCGCTCGGGGTCCTTGCTGAAACTCTTTTCTTTTACAAGATATGACGAGTCCACGGATTTCATCCTTACTTATGGGATATCGCCTCCTGGTCAGCAGGAGGAGGCAAAGAGCTCCACAGCAGAGCTGCATAAATAGCTCTTCCCTTCCAACACAGTCATTCTCTTTGCCTGTGTTAGTGATAGGAAGAGGTAAAGTGAGGTGTTAGTTTATATTCTTCAATCAAGAGTTTTTTATTTTAAAACGGTACCGATGTGTGCTGTTTTTATTACAGAGCAGCTTCTGAATAGTCTTATAGGCTATGGGAACTGGGGGATTTCTGTATCCACTGCGCCTCCCATATATGTGCTGCATTTTCTGTATATGGTCTTGTGAGGTTGTAACCAAGACCCTGCTTTTTCACAGGACCTCAGGAGGAAGATTGGACCTCATGATACTGTAAAGTTGACATGCTGTACCTTCAGCATAGAGGTAAGTGCAGTTTTTATTCTGGGCCATGCATATACTCAGACTAACTGTACTGACTTTCATATATTGGGGACTAGACTGTCTCCCTTTATATCCCCAGACATTAGTGCAGTTTTGCAGAACCTAAAAGCACTGGGGTATGCGTACATAGCTGGTTTATTTTATGTTTCCTCATTCTAAGGACAGACCGGACTTGACTTAGAAACGCTTACATTTTTTTACATGGGAATACGCTGTAACCAGACACTTTAGCACGTATGTGGGACCTAGAAGCGCTGGGAAATGTTTGTGTATACATTTATTAAGGGCTGGCTGACGCTGGGGACGGGTGTATATTTTTATTGACAAGGCTCCGTTTCTTGGCGGCATTTTGAGTGTTTCACTGTTACGCCCACGAAGGGTGGGGCTTACTTTCACGCGCTCTGAACAGCGCAGCTCTCTCTATCCCGGTGCAGCATCTACTCAGTCCCTTAGTCAGCTTGTGGGGAATTTACAAGCGACTTAGGTGCACAGTGTGGCAGTGTTTTAACTTGGTCAGGAGGCAGGTAGGAGCCGCAGTGGAGCTGCGGCGGAGTCACTGTGTATTTTACAAAAGTGAAACAGTAGAAAAACTTTATAACCATCGTGCAAATGTGATATTGACCCTCTGCCTTAGTTCTTAAGCTTTATTTTGGATTGCCAGTGTTACAAGTTGAATTCTTAATACAATAAATTTATTCTTAAGCTTCAGATTGTTTTCTTAAAGATACAGTACAACAGATTTTTTCTGTGATTTGACCAAGGTTGCTTTTGTTTAAGTTATCACGGATTACCTAGAACAAAATACATGTCCTATGTATTTGGATGCCATTGTGGAACCCCGTTACACTATGTGACACTTGTATAGAGAGAGCATTACAGTGTAAAGAGAAAATATTTTTTCATAAAGATATGTCTAAAGAAAGTTCTCAAACCAATGAGATTCAGGGTATGCCGCAATCTTCTCCCCAAGCGTCACAGCCTTTAATTCCTGCGCAACGGCGTCTGCTTCTTTCACCTTGCAGGATATGGCTGCAGTTATGTCATCCACTCTCACAGAAGTATTGCCTAAATTGCCAGCGTTGCAAGGCACACGCAGCAGGGCAGAAACCCATGTGGGCCCTGCGACTTCTGATGCTTTGATGCCTATCTCAGATTTACCTTCCCAGGGATCTGAATTGGGGAGCAGGGAGACTCTTTCTGAGGATGAACTGTCTGACTCAGGTAGTGGGTTGCCTCAGACAGATTCAGACGTCATGTCCTACAGATTTAAACTGGAACACCACCTTGTGTTGCTGAGGGAGGTTTTGATGACTCTGGACAATTGTGACTCTATTGTGGTACCTCCAGAGAAATTGTGTAAGATGGACAAATACTTAGAAGTTCCTACTTACTCTGATGTCTTAAGAGAATTTTGGAAATTGTTTTGCGGGAATGGGAAAGACCCGGGTATCCCTTTCTCTCCTTCCCCTATGTTTAAGAAGATGTACCCTATAGTATAACTGACACCATTCAGGACTCTTGGCAGACGGTCCCTAAGTTGGAGGGTGCTATTTCTACCCTGGCTAAGCGTACGACTATCCCTATTGAGGACAGTTGTGCTTTCAAAGACCCTATGGATAAAAAGTTGGAGGGTCTTCTAAAAAAGCTCTTTGTTCATCAAGGGTTTCTATTACAACCGATGGCCTGCATTGTACCAGTCACAACTGCGACTGCCTTTTGGCTTGAAGCCTTAGAAGAGTCTCTTAAGACGGAGGCTTCTCTAGAGGAAATAATGGATAGAATTAAGGCCCTTAAGCTGGCTAATTCTTTTGTCACGGATGCCGCCTTTCAGAAAGCCAAATTGGCGGCTAAGAATGCAGGTTTTTCCATTTTAGCACACAGAGCCTTATGGTTGAAATCTTGGCCTGCGGATGTGTCCTCTAAATCCAAACTTTTGGCTATTCCTTTCAAGGGAAAGACCCTATTTGGGCCTGATTTGAAAGAAATCATTTCTGACATTACGGGAGGTAAGGGGACGACAAAGTAATTTTCGCTCCTTTCGTAATTTCAAGGGAGTCTCCACTCCCTCTTCAGCTAAACAGGATCCTCAAGCCAAGCTCACCTGGAGACCCAACCAGGCTTGGAACAAGGGCAAACAACCCAAGAAGCCCGCTGCTGCTCCCATGATAGCATGAAGGGGCGGCCCCCGATCCGGGACCGGATCTAGTAGGGGGCAGACTTTCTCTCTTTGTCCAGGCTTGGATGAGAGACGTTCAGGATCCATGGACACTAGAAATTGTGTCTCAAGGGTATCAGTTGGAGTTCAAGAATTCCTCCCCAAGGGGAAGGTTTCTTCTTTCATGATTGTCTGTAGACCAGATAAAAAGAGAGGCTTTCTTACGTTGTGTAAAAGACCTCTTCACTATGGGAGTAATTTGTCCCGTTCCGGAACAGGGACAGGGGTTTTACTCAAACCTTTTCGTAGTTCCCAAAAAAGAGGGAACATTCCAACCTATTTTAGACCTTCAAGATGGAGACTATTCGGACAATTCTTCCATTGAGCCAGGAGGGTCAATATATGACTACCGTGGACTTAAGGGATGCATATCTTCATATCCCTTTCCACAAGGATCATCACTAGTTCCTAAGGTTTGCCTTCCTGGACAAAATTTTCAGCTCATGTCTCTTCCTTTCGGGTTGGCCACGGCACCCAGGATCTTCACGAAGGTTCTAGGGGCTCTGCTGGCGGTTCTCAGACCGCGGGGCATTGCAGTGGCGCCTTATCTGGATGATTTTCTGATCCAGGCGTCGTCTTATCTGACAAAATTGCATACCGACATGGTTCTGGCATTTCTAAGGACTCATGGGTGGAAAGTGAATCTAGAAAAAAGTTCACTAATTCCACAGACAAGGGTTCCTTTCCTGGGAACTCTAATAGATTCTTTATCCATGAAAATATTTTTGACGGACGTCAGAAAGTTAAAGATTCTGAATACATGCTGATCCCTTCAGTCCAATCCTCGGCCATCAGTGACTCAGTGCATGGAAGTAATCTGATTGATGGTGGCAGCAATGGACATCATTCCGTTTGCTCGTTTTCATCTCAGACCTCTGCAACTGAGCATGCTCAGACAGTGGAATGGAGATTATGCAAATTTGTCTCCTCAGATAGATCTGGATCAGGAGACAGGAGACTCTCTTCTTTGGTGGTTGTCGCAGGATCATCTGTCCCAAGGGACGTGCTTCTGCAGACCCTCATGGGTGATAGTGACAACGGGCGCCAGTCTACTAGGATGGGGGGTAGTCTGGAATTCCCTGAAGGCTCAGGGTGTGTGGACTTGATTGGAGTCTCTACTTCCAATCAATATTCTGGAGTTGAGGGCAATATTCAATGCTCTTCAGGCTTGGCCTCAGTTGGCTTTGGCCAAATTCATCCGATTTCAGTCGGACAACATTACGACTATGGCTTACATCAATCATCAGGGAGGAACAAGGAGTTCCTTAGCGATGACAGAAGTATCCAAGATAATTCGGTGGACGGAGGCTCACTCTTGTTATCCGTCCGCAATCTACATCCCAGGTATGGACAACTGGGAAGCAGATTTTTTTGAGCAGACAGACGTTTCATCCGGGGGAATGGGAACTCCATCCGGAGGTCTTTGCCAACCTGATTCTCAGGTGGGGCAGGCCAGAGCTGGATCTCATGGCATCTCGTCAGAACGCCAGGCTCCCGATATACGGATCCAGGTTCAGGGATCCTCAGTCCGAACTGATAGATGCCCTGGCAGTGCCTTGGTCGTACAACCTAGCTTATGTGTTTCCACCATTTGCCCTCCTTCCGCGGGTGATTGCTCGGATCAAACAGGAGAGGGCTTCAGTGATTCTCATCGCTCCTGCGTGGCCTCGCAGGACTTGGTATGCCGACCTGGTGGACATGTCATCTCTGCCACCGTGGAAGCTTCCATTGAGGCAGGACCTTCTCATTCAGGGACCCTTCCATCATCCGAATCTAATTTCTCTGCAGCTGACTGCTTGGAGATTGAATGCTTGATTTTATCTAAGCGAGGGTTCTCTGATTCGGTCATTGCTACCTTGATTCAGGCACATAAACCTGTTACTAGAAAGATTTACCCTAAGATATGGCGTAAATATCTTTATTGGTGCGAATTCAAGGGTTACTCATGGAGTAAGATTAGGATTCCTAGGATTTTGTCCTTTCTCCAAGAAGGATTGGAGAAGGGGTTATCGGCAAGTTCCTTAAAGCGACAGATTTCTGCTCTGTCTATTTTGCTACACAAACGTCTGGCAGATTTTCCGGATGTTTAGTCCTTTTGTCAGGCTCTGACTAGGATCAGGCCTGTGTTTAGACCAATTGCTCCTCCTTGGAGTTTGAATTTAGTTCTTAAGTTCTTTAAGGGGTTCAGTTTGAACCTATGCATTCCATAGATATTAAGTTGTTGGAAAGTTTTATTTTTGGTGGCTATTTCCTCTGCTCGCAGAGTTTCTGAACTTTCAGCATTACAATGTGATTCTCCTTATCTTATTTCTCATTCCGATAAGGTGGTGTTGCGTACCAAACCTGGTTTTCTTCCTAAGGTTGTGTCTAACAAGAATATTAATCAGGGAATTGTTGTTCCTTCCTTGTGACCTAACCCTTCTTCTAAGAAGGAGCATCTGTTACTTAATTTGGACGTAGTCCGTTCCTTGAAGTTCTACTTGCAGGCAACTAAGGATTTTCGTCAAACATCTTCATTATTTGTTGTTTTTGCTGGGAAACTTAGGGGCCTGAAAGCTACGGCGACCTCTCTTTCTTTTTGGCTGAAGAGTATCATCCGTGTTGCATATGAGACTGCTGGACAGCAGCTTCCAGAACGAATTACGGCTCATTCTACTAGGGCGGTGGCTTCCTCATGGGCATTTAAAAACGATGCTTTTGTTGAACAGATTTGCAAGGCTGCAACTTGGTTGTCTCTTCACACTTTTTCCAAATTTTACAAATTTTATACTTTTGCCTCGTCTGAGGCTGTTTTTGGGAGAAAGGTTTTTCAAGCAGTGGTGCCTTCTGTTTAGTTTCCTGTCTTGTCCCTCCCTTTCATCCGTGTCCTATAGCTTTGGTATTATATCCCATAAGTAAGGATGAAATCCGTGGACTCGTCATATCTTGTAAAAGAAAAGGAAATTTATGCTTACCTAATAAATGTATTTCTTTTACGATATGACGAGTCCACGGCCCACCCTGTCGTTTTTCTAATACAGGTTTTTCTTTTGTTAAACTTCAGTCACCTCTGCTCCTTGGCTTTTCCTTTCTCTCCCTAACTTCGGTTGAATGACTGGGTTGGGGGGGATGGGAGGAGCTATTTATGCAGCTCTGCTGTGGAGCTCTTTGCCTCCTCCTGCTGACCAGGAGGCGATATCCCATAAGTAAGGATGAAATCCGTGGACTCGTCATATCGTAAAAGAAATAAATTTATTAGGTAAGCATAAATTTCCTTTTTTGGAGTTTTGTCTCTTGGATTGTTCTGGTTGTATTGACTTTGATGGTTGAGATGGTTGTCTTCTGATAGAAGCTTCTAAATTTTTGGTCGGGGTGATGTTCCCTCGATTTTATAGATATGAAAGATTAAGCCCCAGAGCTTATTTTATTTGTTTAGTTTCAGATCCTAGCGCTGCTGGAACTTAAGTTTTTTGTTCGTCATGACAGACGTGTCATACTCTTGATGACGGGCAGGACCTGTTTTGGGTAATAGTTCAGTCTGTTATTTCTTTCTAATATAGAGATGGAGCCTTTTCAAATTATTCTGGTCCGGGCAAAGTGGGCCCTTCTATACCGAAGGACAGGTAGGACCTGTCTTGGGTTCTTCTGGATGGGCACTTGATGCTGGTTCATATGGATCCGAGGATCCTAGGGGCTGGAGTTGAGCTTTTCATTCCGCCTTTTTCTGTACTATGGGACTTTTGTAGTCTTGTCCCGGTACTCTTTACAGTGTCATACACTGTCGGTCAACAGCCCAATTAGGGGAAGGGTTTTCTTCTTCTGGGTCTGAGCTTTAAGTAGAGCTTTTTTGATCTCTTTATTCTGAGAGAATACATGGTTTTCTCTATCTGGATTTAGGAAGAAGGTTATCTTTCCTGTCCAAAGTGGTCTAGTGTAGTCTGGTAATTTCCTCTATGGAATTAGGTGGATGATTGGAATCCAGCGGCTGTCGCTGGATGTTCATTTAAAATCATGCTTGTTTAAGCAGGTCCGGTTCTTAGGGACCGTTTTTTTTCCGGAACCTTGCTTCAGTCCTCAGTTTTGGGATCTGGGGTTTAATGTGAAAGTAGCCTATTTCTAGGTGTTGCTGTGGCTCCCGAGTCTTGGCGTTTTTCTGATTTTTCAAGCGTCTTCTAGTTGAGCTTTTGGGATTTGCTTCCTGCCAGTTCCATCCTCAGGGGTGGACCTAGACCTTAGTTCTGGGGTTATCACCAGGTTGGATCCTTTGGATGCAGTTTGGTCTTTCAGACAGGAAGGCTCTTTGCTTTAGTGCTTTCAAAGTAAAAAACACTATCGGGTTCTGCCCTCCAATTCACCTTCAGGCCTTAGTTGGTGCTTTGTGAATTTAGCCCAGGCCAAGTCGACATGACTTGAGTTCTTGTCTCTGCCTAGAGTCTTTGTGGTTTACTGTTTGTGGACTTGTTCTCCAGTGTTCGGTCCAGCTCTTCTGGTGTTGGGGGCTTTTCTCCTAGTCCCCCTGGGCAGTTTTGTCTTGGTCTCTTCCCTGTCAGCAGGGAGAGAGTGGTTTCTGGGGTATGTGAATCAGGATTTTCCTTCCAGTCATCTTGGGGGGGGGGGTTCAGTCCAGCATTTGGCTCAGAGGTCTGGTCTGCTGGATACATGCCAGTTGGGACCTCTTGGTGAGTGGATTATTTCTGAGTTAGTGAGTTCCTCCTGCGTAGATAGGAGGGTCACGAATTTGGTGGTGAGCGAAGGCCCACTACGGCTCTTGACAGCAATCCATTCTCTGAGCGTCTGTGAGACGGTTGCTCCATTTTTGTCCGTGGCTTCTTAATCATGGGTTAGAGGCTCGCTGTCTTAAGAGTTCCCTTGTTGCAGGGATCTACCGGGTAAGAGTCTCTTTGAGTATGCGATCTTTTCTTCTGGGGAGAATTGCGAGCTATCATTGGGTCCTAGTTGAGTTTTTTTTTCTTAAGGGTTCAGTGGAGGAGTCTTTTTCGCTGGCTCTAGGAAACAGCGGGACACGAGCCTCCTCAGAGGTTTATGGCTCTGTTCGACTGCAGTGACAATTTTTTAGGTCTCTGACATGAGATCCTATGGTTCTGGTTGTTGGGTGGCTGCTTGGTCCTCCTAACATTCTTATTATTTTTACTTTTTTGCTTCTATCAATCAATCAATCAATCAATCAATCAGTCTTGCAGGCTGTGGTGCCCTCAGGTTGGGCCGCCTCTTATTGTACCCTCCCGTTAGCATTTAGTGTCCTCTGTAGCTCGGGTATAATTTTCCCACAAGTAATGAATGCAGCTGTGGAATCTCCCTGTATTTAGAAGGAAAACATAAATTATGACTTACCAGATAATTTCCTTCGATTTCCTTCGATACAGGAAGAGTCCACAGCTCCCGGCCATGCTCTCTGTTGGGCGGCCCTAAATTTGTTATTTTTCTCCTGGCACCTTTTTTCACCCTGGTATTTCTCTTACTGTTCCATGTTCCCTCGGCAGAATGACTGGAGGATGAGGGAGGGGGGGTATTTAAGCCTTTGGCTGGGGTGTCTTTGCCTCCTCTTGGTGTCTAGGTTCTGTATTCCCACAAGTAATGAATGCAGTTGTGGACTCTCCCTGTATCGAAGGAAAGGAAATTATCTGGTAAGTCATAATTTGTTTTCTATAGGTCCCTGGTAGATATGGTGAAGCTGCCACACCTCAGAAAACAGCTCCTGTCTGACAGAGAGAAGGTTACCGGCACTGTAGGGGTTGAATCCTTGTGGAAAGTATTTAAATCTGTTTTAGGGGGTACTGCTTTTATGTGAAAGAGGCATCTTTTTTTTATTGGGGACTCAGAGATGGGAGAGTGTATGAACTGTTTGACAGGTGTTTGTTTTACTTCTTGTTGCAATCACTTTTCAGCTCAGCTTATTGGCCCAATCACTTTTGCTGTGCTGCTGTTGGTTTTCGTGCCATTTTTGTTTGGCACAATTTAAAACAAAAAAATATTGCAGTCACGTGACCGCTTCTCTGCACTTCCCGTTTTCGGCTTCCCTGTTCAGTTCTGAGTTGGGGGGGGGGGGGGAGTGGGGAGGCTGCCTTTTCTTCTATCTACAGTGGCATGTGGAGTTGGGCTGTTCCGGTAACAAGGAGGTGTTTTTTGGTACAAGGTGTCTCTGGTTTTCTGTGCAAGTGTGGGATAGCCACTTCTGGAGGGGTTAGGCCTCAGCAGAGCTGAGGGTTTTAAGTGCTTATTTATGTTTTATTGCTTCATATAAATAAACTTAATTTGGCATTTAAATTTCTTCTACAAGATAAGACGAGTCCACCTATTTCATCCTTACTTGTGGGATATTAACCTCCTGCTAACAGGAAGTGGCAAAGAGCACCACAGCAGAGCTGTATATATAGCTCCTCCCTTCCCTCCACCCCCAGTCATTCTCTTTTTCTGTGTTATTAATAGGAATAGGTAAAGTGAGGTGTTAGTTTTAGATTCTTCAATCAAGAAATTTTTTATTTTAAATGGTACCGGTGAGTACTACTTTCCTCAGGGAGATATGGAAGAAGAAGATTTCTGCCCTGAGGTTGATTATCTTAGCAGATGTAACGAAGATCCATGTTGGTTACCACAGAGCTTCTGAAGGTAGTACAAGAGAAATCTTCAGTGTGGAGAACGGTTTCATGCTACACGCAGCATTGAGGTATGTTAAGTCTTTTATTTCTGAGGAGACTTGGTATATCAGAATTGGCTGACATTTTTTCCCTGCAAGAGAAGGGGATGAGCAGTAGACCTGTACACAGAGGGTATTACTGAAAATCCTGTGTTTAAATATTTTACTTGACATTGTATTGGGCTGAGAGTTCAATAGGACACTGGGAGAGGCAGCTTGACGTTTTTATATTTTATACCAAAAGAGTCAGTAGATCTGTGAGGACGACGTCCATGATGGGCGGGGCCTATTTCGCACGCTCAGACGAGCAGTTTACTCTGACTGAGAAGGAAGTAGGCATTATCTCCGGTGGGGCCTAAACTTGTGTTCTGTTCACCGGATCGTTGTCGAGTCATTTTGCAGTACCCTGGGAGCAGGTAGGCGCCATAGCAGAGCTGTGGCGAGGTGCAGGGGTCATTTTTTTCACTTAAGATATATTTTTTGCTATAAAATGTCTCTTAGAGGGTAAATTCACTCTTTGTTCATAGGGTGCAATAATTTTTGGGCCAATTGAATTTGTATATTTAATTGTGTAGTGTTATTTAACGTTTTAGGCAGTTTAGGAATAATTGTGCGCCTTTTTATTTCTTAAAGGTGCAGTACACATTTTTCTAAAAGTTGTTGAAATCAATAAATAAGGTGTTCTACGACTATTGTGGTTATTACTAGTCTGTTCAACATGTCTGACATTGAGGAAAATAAATGCTCTATGTGTTTAGAAGCCATTGTGGAACCCCCTCTTACTTTGTGTACCTCTTGTAGTGAAAGGGCCTTACAATGTAAAAAGCATATTTTAGGTAATGAAAGTGTGCCTTAGGATGATTCTCAGTCTGAAGAGAATCAGGATATGCCATCTAATTCTCCCCAAGTGTCACAACCTTTAACGCCCACACAAGCGACGCCAAGTACCATTAGTGCGTCTAATTCCTTTACTCTGCAGGAGATGGCTGCAGTTATGTCAACTACCCTTACTGAGGTATTATCTAAATTACCAGTGTTACAGGGTAAACGCAGTAGGTCAGGTATTGCTGTGAATACTGAATCCTCTGATGCTTTATTGGCTATTTCCGATTTACCCTCAGTGTTCTGAGTTTGGGGTTAGGGTATTGCTGTCTGAGGGAGAACTTTCAGACTCAGGAAATATGTTACCTCAGACAGATTCGGACGTCATGGCCTTTAAATTTAAGCTTGAACACCTCCACCTGTTACTTTGGGAGGTTTTAGCGACTCTGGATGATTGTGACCCTATTGTGATACCACCAGAGAAATTGTGTAAAATGGACAAATATCTAGAGGTACATACTTAAACTGATGTTTTTCCGGTTCCTAAAAGAATTTCGGAAATTATAAAAAAGGAATGGGACAGACCGGGTATACCGTTCTCTCCTCCTAATTTCAAGAAAAAATATCCCATATCAGACACCATTCTTAGCAGTCGGTCCCTAAGGTGGAGGGAACTATTTCTACCCTGGCTAAGCGTACAACTATACCTATTGAGGACAGTTGTGCTTTCAAAGACCCTATGGATAAGAAGTTAGAGGGTCTTCTAAAGAAATTATTTATTCATCAGGGTTTTCTTTTAAAACTTTTACAACCCACAGCTTGCATTTTTCCAGTTACTACTGCAGCAGCTTTTTGGTTTGATGCTCTAGAAGAGTCTCTGAAGGTTGAGACCCCTTTAGAGGACATTTTGGATAGAATTAAGGCTCTCAAGCTAGCTAATTCTTTTATTACAGATGCCGCCTTTCAAATTGCTAAATTGGTGGCGAAAAATGCAGGATTTGCCATTTTAGCGCGTAGAGCGTTATGGCTAAAATCATAGTCTGCTGATGTGTCATCAAATCTAAGCTCTTAGCTATTCCCTTCAAGGGTAAGACCCTATTCGGGCCTGAGTTGAAGGAAATCATTTCTCCAACATTGGTGTGTCCGGTCCACGGCGTCATCCATTACTTGTGGGAAATGCTCCCCCCCACAGGGAAAGGCAATGAGAGCACACAGCAAGCGCTGTCCATATAGCTCCCCCTCTGGCTCCGCCCCCCAGTCATTCTCCTTGCCGCTCTGAACAAGTAGCATCTACCACGGGGATGGCGAGGAGTTTGTGGTGTTAGTTGTAGTTTTTTATTCTTCTATCAAGAGTTTATTTTAAAATAGTGCTGGCTTGTACTATTTACTCTATAACAGAAAAGTGATGAAGATTTCTGTTTAAGAGGGCTATGATTTTAGCACAAGTAACTAAAATCCATTACTGTTACCACGCAGGACTGTTGAAACAAGAGAACTTCAGTTGGGGGTAACAGTTTGCAGACTCATCTGCTTCAGGTATGACTAGTCTCCTTATAACAACACAGGCTAATGCTAGATGAGTCATTTTTCCCCTCAGGGGAAACGGTAAGCCATTTTTCTTTCACCTCAGCAAAAAAGATAACAGGCTTCCCCTTTTTGTTTTTTATTCTGGTAGACTCTGTTAGGGGCTAAATCGATTGGTTTTTATTACAATATTATACCATTTGAAATATTTTATAAGCTCACATACACTTGGGAACGTTTTTTATTGATCTGGCTTGTTTTAGACACCTAAATCTAGTCAGGAAGGCCCCTTCACTCTAGTGTGCTGAGGGGAGGAAGCCTCATTTTGGCACTTCAGCTGTGCAGTTGAATTTCAAGGCAGTGCATGCAGATTCATGTGAGATGGTCCTGTGGTTCAGAAAGTGACTCCAAAAGGCTTTTTTCTGTGAATGGTGACCCCTAAGGAAGGTAAAAAGCTGCAGCAAGGCTGGAGCTGGGATTGTGGTGTGTAAAAACGGTTAAATCCAACAATTAGCTCCGGTTTGCTTGTTTTAAGAGCTAGAGTCTCCATATTTGCTGTGCAATACTTTCTAAGCATTAAGACACTGGGGTCCAAATTTCAGAAAAATCGGATATTGCCTTCATAGTTTTTTGAACATTCAGAAATAAATGTGTCATTTTATTATTTAAAGAGACAGTAACGTTTTTGTTTAAAATCGTTTTTATTGCATTGTTTGCCTGCCTAAATCTGTTTAACATGTCTGTTCCATCAGATAACCTATGTTCTGTGTGTATAGAGACAAATGTGGTTCCCCCTTCGAGTGTTTGTGATAATTGCGCCATAGCGTCCAAACAAAATCAGGACAGCTCTGTTATTTTTCATGTTACCCAAGATGATTTATCTAATGGAGGTAGTGGGGATAGCTCTACATCCTCTCCTTCTGTGTCTACACCAGCTTTGCCCGCGCAGGCGACACCTAGCGCGCCAGTGCTTATTTCTATGCAACAATTATCAGCAGTAGTGGATAATTCTATAGCAAATCTTTTATCCAAACTGCCAGTTTTTCAGAGAAAGCGTGATTGTTCAGTTTTAAATACAGATAAAAAGGATGAACAATCAGACGCTGATGATGCCTTATCTATTTTACCCTCACATCAATCAGAATTGGCTGTGAGGGAAGGGCTGTCTGAGGGTGAAATTTCAGACTCAGGAAAAATTTCTCAACAGGCAGAACCTGATCTAGTGGCATTTTAAGTTTAAGCTAGAACATCTCCGCGCTTTGCTTAAGGAGGTATTAGCTACTCTGGATGACTGTGATTCCATGGTAGTACCAGAGAAGTTGTGCAAATTGGAAAATTTTTTAGAGGTCCCAGTGCACGACGATGCTTTTCCAATACCTAAGAGGGTAGCGAACATAGTGGAAAAGGAGTGGGAGAAGCCAGGTGTACCCTTTGCCCCACCTCCTATATTTAAGAAAATATTTCCCATAGTGGACCCTAGAAGGGACGCATGGCAAACGGTCCCAAAGGTTGAGGGAGCTGTTTCAACACTAGCGAAGCGCACAACTATTCCTATAGAGGACAGCTGCGCTTTCAAAGATCCTATGGATAAAAAATTGGAAGGATTGCTTAAAAAGATTTTTGTTCAGCAAGGGTTCATCCTTCAACCAGCTACGTGTGTTATTACTGTCACTTCAGCGGCGTCCTTTTGGTTCGAAGAACTAGAAAGGTCGCTCAAGAAAGAGACTTCCTATGAAGAAGTCATGGACAGAATTCACGCATTAAAGTTAGCTAATTCCTTTATATTGGATGCCGCCTTTCAAATAACGAAATTGGTGGCGAAAAACTCAGGTTTTGCTATAGTAGCGCGGAGGGCGCTTTGGCTAAAATCCTGGTCGGCAGATGTGTTGTCCAAGACTAAGTTACTGAATATTCCTTTCAAGGGTAAGACCCTTTTTGGGCCGGAATTGAAGGAAATTATTTCAGACATCACTGGGGGTAAGGGCCATGCCCTCCCACAGGATAGGCCTTTTAAGGCTAAGAACAAGTCTAATTTTCGTTCCTTTAGCAATTTCAGGAACGAACCGGCTAATACCTTCTTGTCTAGCGGCAGTGGAGTTAACGCGGCCCAGCCCAAACCCGCTTGGAAGCCCATGCAAGGCTGGAACAAGGGTAAACAAACCAAGAAACCTGCTGCTGCTACCAAGACAGCATGAAGGGGTAGCCCCCGATCCGGGACCGGATCTGGTAGGGGGCAGACTATCTCTCTTCGCTCAGGCTTGGGCAAGAGATGTTCTGGATCCCTGGGCACTAGAGAGAGTTTCCAAGGGATACCTGTTAGAATTCAAGGGACTTCCTCCAAAGGGAAGGTTCCACCTGTCTCGCTTATCTTCAGACCAGATAAAGAAACAGGCATTCTTACATTGTGTAAGAGACCCATCAAAGATGGGAGTAATAAACCCAGTCCCCTCCGGGGAACAAGGTCTAGGGATTTACTCAAACCTGTTTGTGGTTCCCAAAAAAGAGGGAACTTTCAGGCCAATTCTGGATTCAAAGATATTAAACAAGTTCCTCAGAGTTCCATCCTTCAAGATGGAAACCATTCGGACAATCTTACCAACAATCCAGCAGGGTCAATTTTTGACTACCGTGGATCTAAAGGATGCGTATCTGCATATCCCAATCCACAAATCTCATCATCAGTTCCTGAGGTTCACCTTTCTGGACAAACATTACCAGTTTGTGGCTCTTCCATTCGGTTTAGCCACCGCTCCCAGAATTTTCACAAAGGTGCTAGGGTCCCTTCTAGCGGTCCTAAGACCGAGGGGCATCGCTGTAGCACCTTATCTAGACGACATCCTAATCCAAGCGTCGTCCCTTTCCAAAGCGAGGGCTCATACAGACATTGTGTTGGCTTTTCTCAGATCTCACGGGTGGAAAGTGAACATAGAAAAAAGTTCACTGTCACCGTCCACAAGGGTTCCTTTTCTGGGAATAATAGATTCTGTGGAAATGAAGATCTTTCTCACAGACGTCAGAAAGACAAAGCTTCTAAAAGCTTGTCGAGTTCTTCACTCTATTCCTCAACCCTCCATAGCTCAATGCATGGAAGTAATAGGACTAATGGTCGCAGCAATGGATGTGGTTCCTTTTGCTCGAATTCATCTAAGACCATTACAGCTGTGCATGCTCAATCAGTGGAATGGGGACTATACAGACTTGTCTCCCCAAATTCAAGTAGACCAGGTAACCAGGGACTCACTTCTCTGGTGATTGACCCAGGATCACCTGTCTCAGGGAATGAGTTTCCGCAGACCGGAGTGGGTCATCGTCACGACCGACGCCAGCCTCTTGGGGTGGGGCGCGGTCTGGGACTCTCTGAAAGCTCAGGGCCTATGGTCGCGGGAAGAGTCGCTTCTCCCGATAAACATTTTGGAACTAAGAGCTATATTCAATGCGCTCCTGGCTTGGCCTCAGCTAGCGGAAGCCAGGTTCATAAGATTTCAGTCGGACAACATAACGACTGTTGCGTACATCAATCATCAGGGGGGAACAAAGAGTTCCCTAGCGATGAAGGAAGTAACCAAGATAATCAAATGGGCAGAGAATCACTCCTGCCATCTATCTGCTATTCACATCCCAGGAGTAGACAACTGGGAGGCAGACTATTTGAGTCGTCAGACTTTCCATCCGGGGGAGTGGGAACTCCATCCGGAGGTCTTTGCTCAGTTAACCCAATTATGGGGCATTCCAGACATGGATCTAATGGCGTCCCGTCAGAACTTCAAGATTCCTTGCTACGAGTCCAGATCCAGGGATCCCAAGGCGACTCTAGTGGATGCATTAGTGGCGCCTTGGTCGTTCAACCTAGCATATGTGTTTTTACCGTTTCCTCTCCTCCCCAGACTCATAGCCAGGATCAAACAGGAGAAGGCCTCAGTGATTCTGATAGCTCCTGCGTGGCCACGCAGGACTTGGTATGCAGACCTGGTGAATATGTCATTGGCTCCACCATGGAAGCTACCTTTGAGACAGGACCTTCTAGTACAAGGTCCATTCGAACATCCCAATCTAGTTTCTCTGCAGCTGACTGCTTGGAAATTGAACGCTTGATTTTATCCAAGCGTGGGTTTTCAAATTCTGTGATTGATACTCTGGTCCAAGCCAGAAAACCTGTGACTAGAAAGATTTACCATAAAATATGGAAAAATATATCTGTTGGTGTGAATCCAAAGTATTCTCCTGGAGTAAGATTAAAATTCCAAAGATTCTCTCCTTTCTCCAAGAAGGTTTGGATAAAGGATTGTCAGCTAGTTCTCTAAAAGGACAGATTTCTGCATTATCCGTCTTGTTGCACAAACGACTGACAGCTTTGCCAGATGTACAAGCTTTTGTTCAGGCTTTGGTTAGAATCAAGCCTTTTTACAGACCCATGACTCCTCCTTGGAGTCTAAATTTAGTTCTTTCAGTTCTTCAAGGGGTTCCGTTTGAACCTTTACATTCCATAGATATTAAGTTACTCTCTTGGAAAGTTCTGTTTTTGGTTGCTATTTCTTCTGCTAGAAGAGTTTCTGAATTATCTGCTTTGCAGTGTGATCCACCCTATCTGGTGTTCCATTCAGATAAGGTTGTTTTGCGTACTAAGCCTGGTTTTCTTCCAAAAGTTGTTTCCAACAAGAACATCAACCAGGAAATAGTTGTTCCTTCTTTGTGTCCGAATCCAGTTTCAAAGAAGGAAAGTTTATTACACAATTTAGATGTTGTTCGTGCTTTAAAGTTCTATTTAGAAGCAACAAAAGATTTTAGACAAACCTCATCCTTGTTTGTCGTTTACTCTGGTAAGAAGAGAGGTCAAAAAGCTACTACTACCTCTCTCTCTTTCTGGCTGAAAAGCATTATCCGCTTGGCTTATGAGACTGCCGGACGGCAGCCTCCTGACTGTATCACAGCTCACTCTACTAGGGCTGTGGCTTCCACATGGGCCTATAAGAACGAGGCTTCTGTTGACCAGATATGTAGCAGCGACTTGGTCTTCTCTGCACACTTTTGCCAAATTCTACAAATTTGATATTTTTGCTTCTTCGGAGGCTGTTTTTGGGAGAAAGGTTTTGCAAGCCGTGGTGCCTTCTGTTTAGGTAACCTGATTTGCTCCCTCCCTTCATCCGTGTCCTAAAGCTTTGGTATTGGTTCCCACAAGTAATGGATGACGCCGTGGACCGGACACACCAATGTTGGAGAAAACAGAATTTATGCTTACCTGATGAATTACTTTCTCCAACGGTGTGTCCGGTCCACGGCCCGCCCTGGTTTTTTTTTTTTTAATCAGGTTGAAAAAATTTTCTTTATACACTACAGTCACCACGGCACCCTATAGTTTCTCCTTTTTCTCCTAACCGTCGGTCGAATGACTGGGGGACGGAGCCAGAGGGGGAGCTATATGGACAGCTCTTGCTGTGTGCTCTCCTTGCCTTTCCCTGTGGGGGGGAGCATTTCCCACAAGTAATGGATGACGCCGTGGACCGGACACACCGTTGGAGAACGTAATTTATCAGGTAAGCATAAATTCTGTTTTCTGACATTACTGGAGGTAAAGGTCACACCCTACCTCAGGATAAGTCTGTTAAGATGAGGGGTTAACAAAATCATTTTCGTTCTTTTCTAAATTTTAAAGGAGTACCCTCTGCTTCCTCTTCCTCCACAAAGCAGGAAGGGAATTTTGCTCAGTACAAGTCCGTCTGGAGACCCAAACAGGCTTGGAACAAAGGTAAACAACCCAAGAAGCCTGCTGCTGCTACAAAGACAGCATGAAAGGGGCGGCCCCCGATCCGGGACCGGATCTAGTAGGGGGCAGACTTTCTTTCTTTGCCCAGGCTTGGGCAAGAGATTTTCAGGACCCCTGGGCATTGGAAATCGTGACCCACAGGTATCAACTGGAATTCAAGGATTTTCTCCCAAGAGGGAGATTTCTTCTTTCACGATTATCTGTAAGACCAGTTAAAAAGAGAGGCGTTCTTACGTTGTGTAAAAGACCTCTCTACTATAGGAGTAATTCGTCCCGTTCCGAGACTGGGACAGGGGTTTTACTCAAATCTTTTGTTTTTCCCAAAAAAGAGGGAACTTTAAGACCCATTTTAGATTTCAAGTGTCTAATCAAGTTTCTTAGAGTCCCATAGTTCAAGATGGACACTATCCGAACAATTTTACCAATGATCCAGGAGTGTCAATATATGACTACCGTGGACTTGAAGGATGCATACCTTCATATCCCTATTCACAAGGATCATCATCAGTTCCTAATGTTTGCCTTCCTGGACAAACATTTTCAGTTCGTGGCTCTTCCCTTCGGGTTGGCCACAGCACCCAGGATCTTCACAAAGGTTCTAGGGTCCCTTCTGGCGGTTCTCAGACCACGGGGCATAGCAGTGGCGCCTTATCTGGACAATATTTTGATTCAGGCGTCGATTTATCATCTAACAAAATCTCATATAGTCACAGTGTTTTCCTTTCTGAGAACTCACGGTTGGAAGGTGAACCTAGAAAAGAGTTCACTAGTTCCACGGACAAGGGTTCCCTTCTTGGGAATTCTGATAGACTCGGTAGACAAGAAAATATTTCTGACGGAGATCAGAAAATAAAAAATTCCAAATACTTGCTGAGATCTTCAGTCCATTCCTCAGCCATCAGTGGCTCAGTGTATGGAGGTAATTGGGTTAATGGTAGCGGCAATGTACATCATTCCGTTTGCTCGCTTTCATCTCAGACCACTGCAGCTGTGCATGCTCGGACAGTGGAATGGGGACTATGCAAATTTATCTCCTCAGATAAATTTGGATCAAGAGACCAGAGACTCTCTTCTTTCGTTGTTGCCAGATCATCTGTCCCAGGGGACGTGTTTCCGCAGACCCTCGTGGGTTATAGTGACAACGGACGCCAGCCTCCTGGGCTGGGGTGCAGTCTGGAATTCCCTAAAGGCTCAGTGTGTATGGACTCAGGTGGAGTCTCTACTTCCAATCAATATTCTGGAATTGAGAGCAATATTCAATGCGCTTCAGGCATGGCCTCAGTTGGCTTCGGCCAAATTCATCAGATTCCAGTTGGACAATATCACGACTGTGGCTTATATCAGTCATACGGGGGGGAACGAGGAGTTCCTTAGCGATTATAGAAGTATCCAAGATAATTCAATGGGCGGAGGCCCACTCTTGTTATCTGTCGGCAATCTACATCCCAGGAGTAGAGAACTGGGAGGTGGATTTTCTAAGTCGACAGACTTTTCATCCGGGGGAGTGGGAACTCCACCCGGAGGTGTTTGCCTCACTGATTCTCCAATGGGGCAGACCGGAATTTGATCTGATGGCATCTCGACAGAATGCCAAGCTTCCAAGATACGGATCCATGTTGAGGGATCCTCAGGCCGAACTGATAGATGCCTTGGCAGTGCCTTGGTCGTTCAGCCTAGCTTATGTGTTTCCACCGTTTCCTCTCCTTCAACGCGTGATTGCTCGGAACAAACAGGAGAGAGCTTCGGTAATCCTGATCGCACCTGCGTGGCCACGCAGGACTTGGTATGCTGATCTAGTGGACATGTCCTCTCTGCCACCGTGGAAACTTCCTTTGAGACAGGACCTTCTCATTCAAGGACCTTTCCAACATCCAAATCTAAATTCTCTGCAACTGACTGCTTGGAGATTGAACGCTTGATTTTATCAAGCGTGGATTCTCAGATTCGGTCATTGATACTTTGATACAGGCACGTAAGTCTATCACTAGAAAGATCTATCATAAGATATAGCGTAAATATCTTTTTTTGTGTGAATCCAAGGGCCACTCATGGAGTAAAGTTAGAATTCCCAGGATTCTGTCTTTTCTCCAAGAAGAGTTAGAGAAAGGGTTATCAGCGAGTTCCTTAAAGGGACAGATTTCTGCTTTGTCAATTTTGCTTCACAAACGTTTGGCAGATGTTCCAGATGTTCAGTCTTTTTGTCAGGCTCTAACCAGAATTAAGCCTGTATTTAGACCAATTCCTCCTCCCTGGAGTTTGAATTTAGTTCTTAGAGTTCTTCAAGGGGTTCCGTTTGAACCCATGCATTCCATAGATATTAAGTTGTTATCTTGGAAAGTTTTTTGTTTTTGGTTGCTATTTCTTTGCTCGTAGAGTTTGAGCTTTCAGCGTTACAATGTGATTCGCCTTATCTTATATTTCATTCTGATAAGGTGGTTTTGCGTACCAAACCTGGATTCCTTCCTAAGATTGTTTCAAATAAGAATATTAATCAGGAAATTGTTGTTCCTTCCTTGTGTCCTAATCCTTCTTCTAAGAAGGAGCGTCTGTTACATAACCTGGACGTGGTCCGTGCCTTGAAGTTTTACTTACAGGCGACTAAGGATTTCTGTCAATCATCTTCATTATTCATTGTTTATTCTGGAAAGCGTAGGGGTCAGAAAGCTACGGCTACTTCTCTTTCTTTTTGCTGAGGAGTATCATCGGCCTGGCATTTGAGATTGCTGGACAGCAGCCTCCTGAAGGAATTACGGCTCATTGTACTAGGGCTGTGGCTTCCACATGGGCTTTTAAAAACGATGCTTCTGTTGAACAGATTTGCAAGGCTACGACTTGGTCGTCTCTTCATACTTTTTCCAAATTTTACAAATTTGATACTTTTGCTTCTTCTGAGGCTGTTTTTGGGAGAAAGGTTCTTCAAGCAGTGGTGCCTTCCGTTTAGGTCTCTGTCTTGCCCCTCCAGTTTCATCCGTGTCCTGTAGCTTTGGTATTGTATCCCACAAGTAAGGATGAAATCTGTGGACTCGTTGTATCTTGTAGAAGAAAATTAAATTTATGCTTACCTGATAAATTAATTTCTTCTACAAGTCCACGGACCTCCCTGTCATTTTTCAGACAGATTATATTTTATTTTTTATAACTTCAGTCACCTCTGCACCTTTAGCATTTCCTTTCTCTTCCTAAACCTTTGGTCAAATGACTGGGGGTGGAGGGAAGGGAGGAGCTATATATACAGCTCTGCTGTGCTGCTTTTTGCCACTTCCTGTTAGCAGGAGGTTAATATCCCACAAGTAAGGATGAAATCCGTGGACTCGTCTTATCGTAGAAGAAATTAATTTATCAGGTAAGCATAAATTTATTTTTTTTGTAAAAGGGACAGTCTACAATATAATTTCTTTCTAATGACACAGTGAGTCCACGGATCATCATCAATTACTGTTGGGAATATCATTCCTGGCCAGCAGGAGGAGGCAAGGAGCACCACAGCAAAGCTGTTAAAGGGACAGTTTACTCCAGAATTTTACATTTTTAAAAAGATAGATAATCCCTTTATCACCCATTCCCCAGTTTTGCATAACCAACACTGTTCTATTTATACACATCTCTGTGATTACCTTGTATCTAAGCCTCTGCAGACTGCCCTCTTACCTCAGTGCTTTTGACAGACATGCAGTTTAGCCTATCAGTGCAGACTCCTAAATAATGTTATCTTTATGACACACATGAACTAGTACTGTCTAACTGTGAAAAACTTTAAAAATGCTCTGAGCTAAGAGGCAGTTTATAATGATTTTAGAAATCAGTTTGAGCCTATCTAGGTTTAGCTTTTAAAAAAATACTACCAAGGGAAGAAATTATGATGATAAAAGTACATTGGAAAGTTGATTAAAATTACATGCCCTATCTAAATCATGAAATTTTATTTTTGTCTAGACTAAGTATCACTTCCCTACCCACAACCCCCAGTCATTCTCTTTCCTCTAGTGCAAGGAGGAGGTGAAGTAATTACTAGGTGTCCTGGTTAGGTTTCTTCTATCAAGATTTTTTTTATTTTGAGGACAGGGCAAGATTAGTCTGATCTTCCATCACAATTTGGGATTAGCTGTACTCCATGTTAGTCTCTTCAGCTGGGCTGTGGTTGCTTTAAAGCAGTTAGGAACTTATAAAGTGTGCTTTGCTGCGTTTTCCTAACCTGTTGCTGCCCTGGTATAGAAAGCCTGAGTAAGTTTACTCTGTCTTTCTTTTTACACAGGTCTCTGTGAGGAGCGGCATCCTCTGAATCTTTGGGAATCGTCTGATTGCCGGACGACTAGAATGCAGGTAAATGCCTTTTGTTCTTCTTGGGCTAGAAGGCTGGCACTGATGGGGTTAAGGACTCTAGCATTATCCTGTAATTTATTTGGGACACAAACACCTTAGTAAGAGTTTTTCTGGCAGCGTGCAGGCACTATAGGTTTTTATACTATGGGGACTTAAGGGTTAATCTCCTGCAAGGCATGGAGTTAACACCTTTTTGAGACTCAATTTAAAAATGATGTATACTCTGTCTTGGGTGCCTTTGCAAACGAACCGGTGCCATTGATATGAGAATACTATGCCTGAATGAGACTGGTGCATAGAAATTCTATAGCTTAGAGTCTCCGGTTTCTTCGTGAGACACAGCATAGCGTATTTGGGTCTCTGCTGGGACAGACTTATTTAAGAATTGAATGTGACAGGGAAAATACGGTTTAGTAACGGCAGAATGAAGCGCGATTTTTGCGCGCTTCATCTCCATGTCGTTCTTGGTATGTCTCCACCTTCTTTTTCTTTCAGTAAGAGGAGCGGCGCCATTTTGGGCTATCTCTCATAGCAAGCACTCTGAGTTTCATATAGCCCGCCTTGGCTCCGGTTGTAATTGGAGTGGCGATTTTTCGTGTCATTGTCTGAGTCGGCTCGGTTAACAGTCGGAATAGACCCGGGTTACTTGTGCAGATATTTATCTATGTCCTGCACTAGTACAATGGCCCTTAAGTTATACTGATATTAAGCTAGTCACACAGGTTAAGAAGTGTAACACTCATGTATTATTTAACGGTCTGTTTTATGGAGTTTAATTGCACTGTTTTAATATTTTTTTGGTATCCCCCTGTAGTTACTGGTAAACAACAAGGGTGATTTTCAATTCTGCTTACAGCAAAATTTTTGCAGGGGATGTTTATGTATATATTAAGAGGGATCTGTTCCTAAGAAAAAAAAGAAAAAAAAATTCCCAACAATAAAGTGTGTTTTGTTTGTTTTCCTGATACTCTGCAATGTTTAACTATATTTGTATATTTTAATAGTGCTACCTGAATATGCCTTTCAGAGATCTCTATACTGGGGCGAATTTTAAAAGATATTTCCTCTGAGTCTCATGTCTCCCAGGATGATGCTGTTTAGGCAATGCCACAGCTTCTCCTTACTTGTCCCAAGCCTCTATGGCGTCGCATAAAGTGCCCTGCGGTTTCTCTCATTCTCCTGGAGGAGTGTTTTTGCTTACAAATTGGTAACTCAGGTATCTTTTGTGGTATCTGCAGCTTTGTCTGTGAGTGGACAACTTCAGATGTATGCTTGCACACCTCATGCACTGTTAAAGGAGGTTTTAGCTACCTGGTCGACGCCGATACTCCTGTCATTGTCAACTCTTGGAAGTTTTGTAAACTTTATCAGTTTCTATGATCTTTCTTCCTAGGTGGAAGTGTTCTAGTCGTGCTTTGGAGATTCCACAGGAATGGGAGGTACTGGAGATACATTTCCCTCTGTCTCCTGTCCTTTAAAGGGCTTTTCTGTCGCTGACTCAATTTAAATACATGGTGCAATTCGTAGAAGCTTTTCTACTGGAGTCAGAGAGCCTAGACCCCTATGGAGGGTTGCTACCTTTTCTCCTACATTGGTGTGTCCGGTCCACGGCTTCATCCTTACTTGTGGGATATTCTCATTCCCTACAGGAAATGGCAAAGAGAGCACACAGCAAAGCTCTCCACATCGCCCCCCTCTGGCTCCGCCCCCCAGTCATTCTCTTTGCCGCTCTGAACAAGTAGCATCTCCACGGGGATGGTAAAGAGTATGTGGTTTCCAATAGGAATATTAACCAGGAAATAGTTGTTCCTTCTCTGTGTCCGAATCCAGTTTCGAAGAAGGAACGTTTGTTACATAACTTAGATGTAGTTCGTGCTTTAAAATTCTATTTAGAAGCAACAAAGGATTTCAGACAGACATCTTCTTTGTTTGTCGTCTATTCTGGTAAGAGGAGAGGTCAGAAAGCTACTGCTACCTCTCTTTCCTTTTGGCTAAAAAGCATCATCCGTTTGGCTTATGAGACTGCCGGCCGGCAGCCTCCTGAACGAATTACAGCTCACTCTACTAGAGCTGTGGCTTCCACATGGGCCTTCAAGAATGAGGCTTCTGTTGAACAGATATGTAAGGCAGCGACTTGGTCTTCTCTGCATACTTTTGCCAAATTTTACAAATTCGATACTTATGCTTCTTCGGAGGCTGTTTTTGGGAGAAAGGTTTTGCAAGCTGTGGTGCCTTCCGTTTAGGTTACCTGACTTGTTCCCTCCCTTCATCCGTGTCCTAAAGCTTTGGTATTGGTTCCCACAAGTAAGGATGAAGCCGTGGACCGGACACACCAATGTAGGAGAAAACAGAATTTATGTTTACCTGATAAATTTCTTTCTCCTACGGTGTGTCCGGTCCACGGCCCGCCCTGGCTTTTAGTCAGGTTTAAAATTTTTATTTTTCTGTACACTGCAGTCACCACGGCACCTTATGGTTTCTCCTTTTCTCCTGTTAAGTGTAGTCAGTCCACGGGTCATCATTACTTATGGGATATTAACTCCTCCCCAACAGGAAGTGCAAGAGTATCACCCAAGCAGAGCTGCTATATAGCTCCTCCTCTCTACGTCACACCCAGTCATTCTCTTGCACCCAACTAATAGATAGGATGTGTGAGAGGACTGTGGTGATTATACTTAGTTTTTATATCTTCAAGCAAAAGTTTATTTTAAACAGCACCGGAGTGTGTTGTTCCTTCTCAGGCAGAATTTGAAGAAGAATCTACCTGAGTTTTTGCATGATTTTAGTCGGAGTAACTAAGATTCATTTTGCTGTTCTCGGCCATTCTGAGGAGTGAGGTAAACTTCAGATCAGGGGACAGCGGGCAGGTTCACCTGCAAAGAGGTATGTTGCAGTATATTATTTTCTGTGGAATGGAATTGACTAGAAAATACTGCCAATACCGATATAATGTAAGTTCAGCCTTAAATGCAGTAGTAGCAACTGGTATCAGGCTGTTATGTATATATATGTTTTTCACTTCAGTATTCTGGGGAATGGAACTTCACTGGGACAATACTGTATGCATATAACTTTTAGCCTAGCTTGCTGTGGGAACGACTAGCAACAGGCTTTTTAATAACTTTTCATATTGTTAGATTTTAAACGTTTGCTGGTATGTTAAATCGTTTAATTATCTGAGGTACTTGGTGAAAAAATTGTTTTGGGCACCGTTTTTCCACTTGGCTGTCGTTTATTTTAAATATAAAGCAGTTCACTGATCTTCCCTCACTGTTGTGTGTGAGGGGGAGGGGCCTATTTTGGCGCTTTTGCTACGCATCAGAAATTCAGTGACAAGCCTGCTTCTCTCCCTGCATGATCCGGATCGTCTCTACAGAGCTCAAGGGTCTTCAAAACTTATTTTGAGGGAGGTAATCACTCACAGCAGACCTGTGAGATTGTGCTTTGACTGTAATAAAAAAACGTTATATTTTATATACATTTCTCTCTGCTATTAAGGGTTAGTTATCCATTGCTGATGGGGGCAATCCTTTGCTAAATTTATGCTTTTACCAGGGAAAATCTGATTTATAATTTCTCCGGTTCATTGTTATTCAACTGTCATAATTTTTTTCTGTGCTTCTTAAAGGCACAGTACGTTTTACATATTACTTGTAAATTTAGTTGAAAGGTATTTCCAAGCTTGCTAGTCTAATTGCTAGTTTGTTAAACATGTCTGACTCAGAGGAATATCTCTGTGCTATATGTGCAAAAGCCAAGGTGGAGCCCAATAGAAATTTATGTACTAATTGTATTGATGCTACTTTAAATAAAAGTCAATCTGTACAAATTGAACATCATTCACCAAACAACGAGGGGGAAGTTATGCCGACTAACTTACCTCACGAGTCAGTACCTGCATCTCCCGCTCGGGATGTGCGTGATATTGTAACGCCGAGCACATCAGGGCGGCCATTACAAATCACCCTACAGGACATGGCTAATGTTATGTCTGAAGTTTTGTCTAAATTACCAGAACTTAGAGGTAAGCGAGATCACTCTGGGGAGAGAACAGAGTGCGCTGATAATAATAGGACCATGTCAGATACTGCGTCACAATTTGCAGAACATGAGGACGGAGAGCTTCATTATGCAGGTGACGGATCTGATCCAATTAGAGTGGATTCAGATATTTCAAATTTTAAGTTTAAACTAGAAAACCTCCGTGTACTGCTAGGGGAGGTATTAGCGGCTCTGAATGATTGTAACACCGTTGCAATCCCAGAGAAATTATGTAGGCTGGATAGATACTATGCGGTACCGGCGAGTACTGACGTATTTCCTATACCTAAGAGGCTTACAGAGATAATTACTAAGGAGTGGGATAGGCCCGGTGTACCCTTTTCCCCCCCTCCTGTGTTTAGAAAAATGTTTCCAATAGACGCCATCACACGGGACTTATGGCAGACGGTCCCTAAGGTGGAGGGAGCGGTTTCTACTCTGGCTAAGCGTACCACTATCCCAGTGGAGGATAGCTGTGCCTTTTCTGATCCAATGGATAAAAAATTAGAGGGTTACCTTAAGAAAATGTTTGTTCAACAGGGTTTTATATTGCAACCCCTTGCATGTATTGCGTCTGTCACGGCTGCGGCCGCATTTTGGTCTTTAAGCTAGCTAATTCATTTATTTCAGATGCCGTAGTACATTTAACTAAACTTACGGCTAAGAATTCCGGATTCGCCATTCAGGCACGTAGAGCACTGTGGCTAAAATCCTGGTCAGCTGACGTTACTTCTAAATCTAAATTACTTAACATACCTTTCAAAGGGCAGACCTTGTTCGGGCCCGGGTTGAAAGAAATTATCGCTGATATTACAGGAGGTAAAGGCCATGCCCTGCCTCAAGACAGAGCCAAACCTAGGGCTAGACAGCCTAATTTTCGTACCTTTCGTAACTTCAAGGCAGGAGCAGCATCAACTTCCTCTGCTCCAAAACAGGAAGGAGCTGTTGCTCACTACAGACAAGGCTGGAAACCTAACCAGACCTGGAACAAGGGCAAGCAGGCCAGAAAACCTGCTGCTGCCCCTAAGACAGCATGAATTGAGGGCCCCCGATCCGGGAACGGATCTAGTGGGGGGCAGACTTTCTCTCTTCGCCCGGGCTTGGGCAAGAGATGTCCAGGATCCCTGGGCGTTGGAGATTATATCTCAGGGCTATCTTCTGGACTTCAAAACCTCTCCCCCAAAAGGGAGATTTCATCTTTCAAGGTTGTCGACAAACCAGATAAAGAAAGAGGCGTTTCTACGCTGTGTACAAGATCTGTTACTAATGGGAGTGATCCGTCCGGTTCCGAGGTCGGAACAAGGACAAGGGTTTTACTCAAATCTGTTTGTGGTTCCCAAAAAAGAAGGAACCTTCAGACCAATCTTGGATTTAAAGATTCTAAACAAGTTCCTAAGAGTTCCATCGTTCAAAATGGAAACTATTCGGACAATCTTACCCATGATCCAAAAGGGTCAGTACATGACCACAGTGGATTTAAAGGATGCCTACCTTCACATACCGATTCACAAAGATCATCACCGGTATCTAAGGTTTGCCTTCCTAGACAGGCATTACCAGTTTGTAGCTCTTCCATTCGGATTGGCTACGGCTCCAAGAATCTTCACAAAGGTTCTGGGCTCTCTCCTGGCGGTACTAAGACCGCGAGGAATATCGGTGGCTCCGTACCTAGACGACAATCTGATACAAGCGTCAAGCTTTCAAACTGCCAAGTCTCATACAGAGTTAGTACTGGCATTTCTAAGGTCGCATGGGTGGAAGGTGAACGAAGAGAAGAGTTCTCTCTTTCCACTCACAAGAGTTCCCTTCTTGGGGACTCTTATAGATTCTGTAGAAATGAAAATTTACCTGACAGAAGACAGGTTAACAAAGCTTCAAAATGCTTGCCGTGTCCTTCATTCCATTCAACACCCGTCAGTGGCTCAATGCATGGAGGTAATCGGCTTAATGGTAGCGGCAATGGACATAGTACCCTTTGCACGCCTGCATCTCAGACCGCTGCAATTGTACATGCTAAGTCAGTGGAATGGGGATTACTCAGATTTGTCCCCTACTCTGAATCTGGATCAAGAGATCAGAAATTCTCTTCTATGGTGGCTTTCTCGGCCACATCTGTCCAGGGGGATGCCCTTCAGCAGGCCAGACTGGACAATTGTAACAACAGACGCCAGCCTACTAGGTTGGGGCGCTGTCTGGAATTCCCTGAAGGCTCAGGGATCATGGACTCAGGAGGAGAGTCTCCTTCCAATAAACATTCTGGAATTGAGAGCAGTTCTCAATGCCCTTCTGGCTTGGCCTCAGTTAACAACTCGGAGGTTCATCAGGTTTCAGTCGGACAACATCACGACTGTAGCTTACATCAACCATCAAGGAGGGACAAGAAGCTCCCTAGCGATGATGGAAGTATCAAAGATAATTCGCTGGGCAGAGTCTCACTCTTGCCACCTGTCAGCGATCCACATTCCGGGAGTGGAGAACTGGGAGGCGGATTTCCTAAGTCGTCAGACTTTTCATCCGGGGGAGTGGGAACTTCATCCGGAGGTCTTTACCTAAATACTTCGACGTTGGGGCAAACCAGAGATAGATCTCATGGCGTCTCGCCAGAATGCCAAGCTTCCTTGTTACGGGTCCAGGTCCAGGGACCCGGGAGCGGTCCTGGTAGATGCTTTGACAGCACCTTGGACCTTCGGGATGGCTTATGTGTTTCCACCCTTCCCGATGCTTCCTCGATTGATTGCCAGGATCAAACAGGAGAGAGCATCTGTGATTTTAATAGCGCCTGCGTGGCCACGCAGGACCTGGTATGCAGATCTAGTGGACATGTCGTCCTGTCCACCTTGGTCTCTGCCTCTGAGACAGGACCTTTTGATTCAGGGTCCTTTCAAACATCAAAATCTAATTTCTCTGAAGCTGACTGCTTGGAAATTGAACGCTTGATTTTATCAAAGCGTGGATTTTCAGAGTCAGTAATTGATACCTTAATACAGGCTAGGAAACCTGTTACCAGAAAGATTTACCATAAAATATGGCGTAAATACTTATCTTGGTGCGAATCCAAGAGTTACTCATGGAGTAAGGTTAGGATTCCTAGGATATTGTCTTTTCTACAAGAAGGTTTAGAAAAGGGTTTATCTGCTAGTTCCTTAAAGGGACAGATCTCGGCTCTGTCCATTCTTTTACACAAACGTCTGTCAGAAGTTCCAGACGTTCAGGCTTTTTGTCAGGCTTTGGCCAGGATTAAGCCTGTGTTTAAAACTGTTGCTCCACCATGGAGCTTAAACTTAGTTCTTAACGTTTTACAGGGTGTTCCGTTTGAACCCCTTCATTCCATTGATATCAAATTGTTATCTTGGAAAGTTCTGTTTTTAATGGCTATTTCCTCGGCTCGAAGAGTCTCTGAGTTATCGGCCTTACATTGTGATTCTCCTTATCTGATTTTTCATTCAGACAAGGTAGTTCTGCGTACTAAACCTGGGTTCTTACCTAAGGTAGTTACTAATAGGAATATCAATCAAGAGATTGTTGTTCCATCTTTGTGTCCTAACCCTTCTTCTAAGAAGGAAAGGCTTCTACACAATCTAGATGTAGTCCGTGCCCTGAAATTTTATTTACAGGCAACTAAAGATTTTCGCCAAACTTCTTCCCTGTTTGTCGTTTATTCTGGACAGAGGAGAGGTCAAAAAGCTTCTGCTACCTCTCTCTCCTTCTGGCTTCGTAGCATAATACGTTTAGCCTATGAGACTGCTGGACGGCAGCCTCCTGAAAGAATTACAGCTCATTCTACTAGAGCTGTGGCTTCCACTTGGGCCTTTAAGAATGAGGCCTCTGTTGAACAGATTTGCAAGGCTGCAACTTGGTCTTCTCTTCATACTTTTTCCAAATTTTACAAATTTGACACTTTTGCTTCTTCGGAGGCTGTTTTTGGGAGAAAGGTTCTTCAGGCAGTGGTTCCTTCCGTATAAAGATCCTGCCTGTCCCTCCCGTCATCCGTGTACTTTAGCTTTGGTATTGGTATCCCATAAGTAATGATGACCCGTGGACTGACTACACTTAACAGGAGAAAACATAATTTATGCTTACCTGATAAATTCCTTTCTCCTGTAGTGTAGTCAGTCCACGGCCCGCCCTGTCTTTTATGGCAGATCAAAATTTTTCAATTATACTCCAGTCACCACTGCACCCTATAGTTTCTCCTTTCTCGTTTGGTTCTCGGTCGAATGACTGGGTGTGACGTAGAGGGGAGGAGCTATATAGCAGCTCTGCTTGGGTGATCCTCTTGCACTTCCTGTTGGGGAGGAGTTAATATCCCATAAGTAATGATGACCCGTGGACTGACTACACTACAGGAGAAAGGAATTTATCAGGTAAGCATAAATTATGTTTTTCTCCTAACCGTCGGTCGAATGACTGGGGGGCGGAGCCAGAGGGGGGGCTATGTGGACAGCTTTGCTGTGTGCTCTCTTTGCCATTTCCTGTAGGGAATGAGAATATCCCACAAGTAAGGATGAAGCCGTGGACCGGACACACCGTAGGAGAAATTTATCAGGTAAACATAAATTCTGTTTTTCGGGTCCTTGGATAAAAGGACAGATTCCACGCTTCTGGTTTTTCCTTTCAAGGATGAAATCTTGTTGGATTTGATCTGGCAGAATTATCTTTCTACCACATGTCAAGATAGGACTATCGGAAGGTTTGTGCATTCCTTTTTCTGCAGAGTTTGTCAGGTCTTAGTATCCAACTAATCTCAGTTTAATCTAAGGTTCCTCCCGTGGGCAGATTTCTCCTTCTAGAGTGTCTGCTGTCCAGTTTTGATGAGGTTTTCCTTGAACTGGATTCAAGATCTTCATCTCTGGGAGTGATTGTTCCAGTCTGGGAACGAGATCTAGGTATTCCTCTTCAGGTTCTGACCTTCAAAGTAGTATCCATTTTCCTTTGGTACAAGAAGGGTCTGTTCATAGCGAGCATAGACCTGAGGGATGTGTATTTTTTGTTCCCATGATCGGTATCTTATCAAGTTTTTTATTTTAGTCATCCTAGAGGGACTTCTAGGTCTCGGAATATGATCAGGTGTCATCCTTCCTTTGAGCAAACTCTTTCAAGAGACCTTCTCCAGAATAATTTCCCACCATAGGAAAAAAGACTGGTCAAGAGTTCCTTTACTCCATCTGCAAGGATGATTTATTGGGGACCTTCATAGATTCTCTGTCTAATAGAAATTCTTTATCTGGGACCAGGTAATCAAGAATTTTTTCCTTTTGTTCTACCTGTTGTCTTCTGTCCGGCCAGTGAGGTGTTAGTTTGCATTCTTCAATCAAGAGTTTTTTATTTTCAAACTATACCGATGTGTGCTGTTTTTATTACAGAGCAGCTTCTGAATAGTCTTATAGGCTATGGGAACTGGGGGATTTCTGTATCCACTGCGCCTCCCACATTTGTGATGCATTTTCTTTATATGGGCTTGTGAGGTTGTAACCAAGGCCCTGCTTTTTCACAGGACCTCAGGAGGAAGCTTGGACCTCCTTGATACTGTGAAGTTGTCATGCTGTACCTTTAGCATAGAGGTAAGTGCAGTTTTTATTCTGGGCCATGCATATACTCAGACTAACTGTACTGACTTTCATATATTGGGGACTAGAGGGTCTCCCTTTATATCCCCAGACATTAGTGCAGTTTTGCAGAACCTAAAAGCACTGGGGTATGCGTACATAGCCGGTTTATTTTATGTTTCCTCATTCTAAGGACAGACCGGACTTGACTTAGAAACGCTTACATTTTTTTACATGGGAATACGCTGTAACCAGACACTCTAGCACGTATGTGAGACCTAGAAGCGCTGGGAAATGTTTGTGTATACATTTATTAAGGGCTGGCTGACGCTGGGGACGGGTGTATATTTTTATTGACAAGGCTCCGTTTCTTGGCAGCATTTTGAGTGTTTGACTGTTACGCACACGAAGGGCGGGGCTTACTTTTGCGCGCTCTGAACAGCGCAGCTCTCTCTATCCCGGTGCAGCATCTACTCGGTCCCTAAGTCCGCTTGTGGGGAATTTACAAGCGACTTAGGTACACAGTGTGGCAGTGTTTTAATTTGGTCAGGAGGCAGGAAGGAGCCGCAGCGGAGTGACTGTGTATTTTGCAAAAGTAAAACATTAGGAAAAACTTTATAACCATCGTGCAAATGTGATATTGACCCTCTGTCTTAGTTCTTAAGATCCTCTGCCTTAGTTCTTAAGCTTTATTTCGTTTTGCCAGTGTTGCAAGTTGAATTCTTAATACAATAAATTTATTATTAAGCTTCAGATTGTTTTCTTAAAGATAAAGTACAACTGATTTTTTCTATGATTTGACCAAGATTGCTTTTTGTTTAAGTTATCATGGATGACCTAGAACAAAATACATGTCCTATGTGTTTGGATGCCATTGTGGAATCCCCCTGTTACACTATGTGACACTTGTAAAGAGAAAATATTTTTTCATAAAGATATGTCTAAAGAATGTTCTCAAACCAATGAGATTCAGGGTATGCCGCAATCTTCTCCCCAAGCGTCAGTCTTTAACGCCCGCACAAACAACGTCATGTTCTTCAACAGCGTCTGCTTCTTTCACTTTGCAGGATATGGCTGCAGTTATGTCATCCACTCTCACAGAAGTATTGCCTAAATTGCCAGCGTTGCAAGGCACACACAGCAGGGCAGAAACCCATGTGGTCCCTGCGACTTCTGATGCTTTGATGCCTATCTCAGATTTACCTTCCCAGGGATCTGAATTGGGGAGCAGGGAGACTCTTTCTGAGGGGGAACTGTCTGACTCAGGTAGTGCGTTGCCTCAGACAGATTCGGACGTCATGTCCTTCAGATTTAAACTGGAACACCTGTTGCTGCGGGAGGTTTTGATTACTCTGGACGATTGTGACTTTTGTGGTACCTCCAGAGGAATTGTGTAAGATGGACAAATACTTAGAAGTTCCTACTTACTCTGATGTCTTTCCGGTTCCTAAGAGAATTTCGGAAATTGTTTCGTGGGAATGGGAAAGACCCGGGTATCCCTTTCTCTCCTTCCCCTATGTTTAAGAAGATGTACCCTATAACTGACACCGTTTGGGACTCTTGGCAGACGGTCCCTAAGGTGGAGGGTGCTATTTCTACCCTGGCTAAGCGTACGACTATCCCTATTGAGGACAGTTGTGTTTTCAAAGACCCTATGGATAAAAAGTTGGAGGGTCTTCTAAAAAAGCTATTTGTTCATCAAGGGTTTCTATTACAACCGATGGCCTGCATTGTACCAGTCACAACTGCGTCTGCCTTTTGGTTTGAAGCCTTAGAAGAGTCTCTAAAGACGGAGGCTTCTCTAGAGGAAATAATGGATAGAATCAAGGCCCTTAAGCTGGCTAATTCTTTTGTCACGGATGCCGCCTTTCAGATCGCCAAGTGGGCGGCTAAGAATGCAGGTTTTTCCATTTTAGCACGCAGAGCATTATGGTTTTTTGGCTTTTCCTTTCAAGCTTTTGGCTATTCCTTTCAAGGGAAGGGGACCCTATTTGGGCCTGATTTGAAATAAATCATTTCTGACATTATGGGAGGTAAGGGTCACCTCCTCCCTCAAGATAAGACTAAGCAAAGGGGACGACAAAGTAATTTTCGCTCCTTCTGTAATTTCAAGGGAGTCTCCACTCCCTCTTCAACTAAACAGGATCCTCAAGCCAAGCTCACCTGGAGACCCAACCAGGCTTGGAACAAGGGCAAACAACCCAAGAAGCCCGCTGCTGCTCCCAAGACTGCATGAAGGGGCGGCCCCCGATCCGGAACCGGATCTGACTTTCAGGATCCCTGGAAACTAGAAATCGTGTCTCAAGGGTATCAGTTGGAGTTCAAAATTCCTCCCCAAGGGGAAGTTTTCTTCTTTCATGATTGTCTGTAGACCAGATGAAAAGAGAGGCGTTCTTACGTTGTGTAAAAAACGTCTTCACTATGAGAGTTATTTGTCCCGTTCCGGGACAGGGGTTTTACTCAAACCTTTTCGTAGTTCCCAAAAAAGAAGGGAACATTCCGACCTATTTTAGACCTCAAGAGTATAAACAAGTTTCTCAGAGTTCCATCCTTCAAGATGGAGACTATTTGGACAATTCTTCCATTGATCCAGGAGGGTCAATATATGACTACCGTGGACTTAAGGGATGCATATCTTCATATCCCTATCCACAAGGATCATCACCAGTTCCTAAGGTTTGCCTTCCTGGACAAACATTTTCCGTTTGTGGCTCTTCCTTTCGGGCTGGCCACGGCACCCAGGATCTTCACGAAGGTTCTAGGGTCTGCTGGCGGTTCTCAGACCGCGGGGCATTGCAGTGGCGCCTTATCTGGACGATATTCTGATCCAGGTGTCATCTTATCATCTGACAGTCTCATACCGACATGGTTCTGGCATTTCTAAGGACTCATGGGTGGAAAGTTAATCTAGAAAAAAGTTCACTAATTCCACAGACAAGGGTTCCTTTCCTGGGAACTCTAATAGATTCTTTATCCATGAAAATATTTTTGACGGACGTCAGAAAGTTAAAGATTCTGAATACATGCTGATCCCTTCAGTCCAATCCTCGGCCATCAGTGACTCAGTGCATGGAAGTAATCGGATTGATGGTGGCAGCAATGGACATCATTCCGTTTGCTCGTTTTCATCTCAGACCTCTGCAACTGAGCATGCTCAGACAGTGGAATGGAGATTATGCAAATTTGTCTCCTCAGATAGATCTGGATCAGGAGACAGGAGACTCTCTTCTTTGGTGGTTGTCGCAGGATCATCTGTCCCAAGGGACGTGCTTCTGCAGACCCTCATGGGTGATAGTGACAACGGGCGCCAGTCTACTAGGATGGGGGGTAGTCTGGAATTCCCTGAAGGCTCAGGGTGTGTGGACTTGATTGGAGTCTCTACTTCCAATCAATATTCTGGAGTTGAGGGCAATATTCAATGCTCTTCAGGCTTGGCCTCAGTTGGCTTTGGCCAAATTCATCCGATTTCAGTCGGACAACATCACGACTGTGGCTTACATCAATCATCAGGGAGGAACAAGGAGTTCCTTAGCGATGACAGAAGTATCCAAGATAATTTGGTGGACGGAGGCTTACTCTTGTTATCCGACCGCAATCTACATCCCAGGAGTGGACAACTGGGAAGCGGATTTTTTGAGCAGACTGACGTTTTATCCGGGGGGAATGGGAACTCCATCCGGAGGTCTTTGCCAACCTGATTCTCAGGTGGGGAAGGCCGGAGCTGGATCTCATGGCATCTCATCAGAGCGCCAAGCTCCCGAGATACGGATCCAGGTCCAGGGATCCTCAGGCCTAACTGATAGATGCCCTGGCAGTTCCTTGGTGGTTCAACCTAGCTTATGTGTTTCCACCATTTGCCCTCCTTCCCTGGGTGATTGCTCAGATCAAACAGGAGAGGGCTTCAGTGATTCTCATCGCTCCTGCGTGGCCTCGCAGGACTTGGTATGCCGACATGGTGGACATGTCATCTCTGCCACCGTGGAAGCTTCCATTGAGGCAGGACCTTTTCATTCAGGGACCCTTCCATCATCTGAATCTAATTTCTCTGCAGCTGACTGCTTGGAGATTGAATGCTTGATTTTATCTAAGTGAGGGTTCTCTGATTCGGTCATTGCTACCTTGATTCAGGCACGTAAGCCTGTTACTAGAAAGATTTACCCTAAGATATGGCGTAAATATCTTTATTGGTGCGAAGCCAAGGGTTACTCATGGAGTAAGATTAGGATTCCTAGGATTTTGTCCTTTCTCCAAGAAGGATTGGAGAAGGGGTTATCAGCAATTTCCTTAAAGGGACCGATTTCTGCTCTGTCTATTTTGCTACACAAACGTCTGGCAGATTTTCCGGATGTTCAGTCCTTTTGTCAGGCTCTGACTAGGAGTTTGAATTTAGTTCTTAAAGTCCTTCAAGGGGTTCCGTTTGAACCTATGCATTCCATAGATATTAAGTTGTTATCTTGGAAAGTTTTATTTTTGGTGGCTATTTCCTCTGCTCGCAGAGTTTCTGAACTTTCAGCATTACAATGTGATTCTCCTTATCTTATTTTTCATTCTGATAAGGTGGTGTTGCGTACCAAACATGGTTTTCTTCCTAAGTTTTTGTCTAACAAGAATATTAATCAGGAAATTGTTGTTCCTTCCTTGTGTCCTAACCCTTCTTCTAAGAAGGAGCGTCTGTTACATATTTTGGACGTAGTCCGTGCCTTGAAGTTCTACTTGCAGGCAACTAAGGATTTCTCCTACTATGGTGTATCCGGTCCACGGCTTCATCCTTACTTGTGGGATATTCTCAATCCCTACAGGAAGTGGCAAAGAGAGCACACAGCAGAGCTGTCCATATAGCTCCCCTCAGGCTCCGCCCCCCCCAGTCATTCTCTTTGCCGCTCTAACTAGTAGCATCTCCACGGGGGTGGTAAAGAGTATGTGGTGTTAGTTGTAGTTTTTTATTTCTTCTATCAAGAGTTTATTTTAAAATAGTGCCGGCTTGTACTATTTACTCTGCAGCAGAAAGTGATGAAGATTTCTGCTGAGAGGAATATGATTTTAGCACCAGTAACTAAAATCCATTGCTGTTCCCACGCAGGACTGTTGAAACCAGAGAACTTTAGTTGGGGGGAACAGTTTGCAGGCTTAACTGCTTCAGGTATGATCAGTCATTTTTCTAACAAGACCTAGTAATGCTAGAAGACTGTCAGCAATCCCCTCTGGGAAAGGTAAGCCATTTTTCTTAGACTCTGTATAAAATTATGGCTTATATTAAGAGCTCTATGCTGGTTGACACTATTGTGGGCTAAATTGATTGCTTTTTAGCATGTTTTCACTATAAATAAGGTGTTTTTTCAGACTTTAAAACACTTTTGGGGTTTTATTTTGCTCCTGGCACTTATTTGGACACCTATTCTAGTCAGAAAGGCCCCTCCACTCTGGAATGAAGAGGGAGGAGGCCTCATTTTCAGGCCTCAATTGCACAGTTGTTTTGCTTAGGCAGTTCATGCAGCTTCACGTGGTGAGTCCAGAGGCATCAGAAAAGACTCCAGAGAGGCTTATTTCCTACTAAAATCCCTAAGGAAGGTAAAGGCCACAGTGGAAGCTGTGGCATAGTACTGTAGTGTTTTTAACAGGTTAATTGCTGTTATTAGCTCCGGTTTGGGCATTAAGGGGTTAATTGGTCTGAAAATTTGTGTGCAATCATTTCAAAGCATTAAGACACTGTGGTGAAAATTTCATTAAAATCGGATGTTTATTTGATGTTTTTTTGATGTTTTAGTAATAAAGTGTGCACTTTTATTATTTAAAGACACAGTAAAGTTTTTGTCAAAAATAATTTTTATTGCATTGAAGATCTGTTTAAGTCTGTCAAACATGTCTGACCCTTCAGATAACCTATGTTCTGTATGTTCAAAGGCCAAGGTGGTTCCCCCATTAAATTTATGTGTGAAGTGTGCCATAGCGTCCAAACAGCTTAAGGACCGTACAATCACGCTTAAAGATATAGCCCAAGATGATTCTTTAGCTGAAGGTAGTGAGGATAGCTCACTATCCTCTCCTTCTGTGTCAACACCAGCTATGCCCGCGCAAGCGATGCCCAGTACATCTAGCGCGCCAATTGCTATTACTATGCAACAGTTAGCAGCAGTAATGGATAATTCTCTTGCAGCATTTTTTATCCAAACTGCCAGCTTTTCCTAGGAAGCGTGATTGCTCAGTTTTAAATACAGAAAATGAGCAAGCAGACGCAGAGGATAATTTATCTGTAGTGCCCTCACATCAATCTGACTTGGCGGTGAGGGAGGGCCTGTCTGAGGGAGAAATTTCTGACACAGGAAAAGTTTCTCAGCAGGCAGAGCCTGATACCATAGCATTTAAATTTAAGCTTAAACACCTCCGCGCTCTACTTAAGGAGGTCCTAGCTACTCTTGATGATTGTGACCCTTTGGTGGTCCCAGAAAAATTGTGTAAAATGGATAAATTCTTAGAGGTCCCAGTACACACTGATGCGTTTCCGATACCTAAGAGGGTAGCGGATATAGTGAATGAGTGGGAGAAGCCAGGTGTACCTTTTGTTCCCCCTCCTATATTTAAGAAAATGTTCCCCATTGTTGACCCCAGAAGGGACGCGTGGCAGACGGTCCCTAAGGTAGAGGGGGCAGTTTCAACGCTAGCTAAGCGCACAACTATACCAATAGAAGACAGTTGCACTTTCAAAGATCCTATGGATAAAAAATTAGGTTTACTTAAGAAAATTTTTATTCAACAAGGTTTTCTTCTTCAACCAATTTCTTGCATTATTCCTGTAACCACTGCAGCTGCTTTTTGGTTTGAGGAATTAGAAAACTCGCTCCAGAAGGAGAATTCTTATGATGAAGTCATGGATAGAATTCACGCCCTGAAATTGGCTAATTCTTTCATTACAGATGCCGCTTTTCAGTTAACTAAATTAGCGGCGAAAAATTCTGGTTTCACAATAGTGGCGCGTAGAGCGCTTTGGCTAAAATCGTGGTCAGCGGATGTGTCGTCCAAAACAAAATTGCTTAATATTCCCTTCAAGGGTAAGACCCTATTCGGGCCAGAGTTGAAAGAAATTATTTCAGATATCACTGGGGGAAAGATCCATGCCCTTCCACGGGATAGACCTTTCAAAACTAAAAATAAGTATAATTTTCGTTCCTTTCGCAATTTCAGGAACGGACCGGCTTCTAACTCTACAGCCACTAGGCAAGAGGGTAACGCACCCCAGCCCAAACCAGCATGGAAACCATTGCAAGGCTGGAACAAGGGTAAACAGGCCAAAAAGCCTGCTGCTGCTACCAAGACAGCATGAAGGGGTAGCCCCCGATCCGGGACCGGATCTAGTAGGGGGCAGACTTTCTCTCTTTGCTCAGGCCTGGGCAAGAGATGTTCCGGACCCCTGGGCACTAGAAATTGTCTCTCAGGGGTATCTTCTAGAATTCAAGGACCTTCCTCCAAGGGGAAGGTTCCACATGTCTCGCTTATCTTTAGACCAGATAAAGAGACAGGCATTCTTACATTGCGTAGAAGACCTTTTAAAAATGGGAGTGATAAACCCAGTTCCAACAGCAGAACAAGGACTGGGATTTTACTCAAACCTGTTTGTAGTTCCCAAAAAGGAAGGAACTTTCAGGCCAATTCTGGATTTAAAGATCCTAAACAAATTCCTCAGAGTTCCATCATTCAAAATGGAAACCATTCGGACAATTTTACCAATGATCCAGGAGGGTCAATATATGACTACCGTGGACTGAAAGGATGCATACCTGCATATTCCTATCCACAAAGATCACCATCAGTTTCTGAGGTTCGCCTTTCTGGACAAGCATTACCAGTTCGTGGCTCTTCGGTTTGGCCACTGCTTCCAGAATTTTCACAAAGGTGCTAGGGTCCCTTCTAACATTTTGGAATTGAGAACGATATTCAATGCGCTCCAGGTATGGCCTCAACTAGCGGAAGCCAAATTCATCAGATTTCAGTCGGACAACATGACGACTGTAGCGTACATCAATCATCGGGGGGAACAAAGAGTTCCCTGGCGATGAGGGAGGTATCCAAGATCATCAAATGGGCAGAGGATCACTCCTGCCATCTATCAGCAATTCACATCCCAGGAGTGGACAACTGGGAAGCGGATTATCTGAGTCGTCAGATTTTCCATCCGGGGGAGTGGGAACTCCACCCAGAGGTTTTTGCTCAGCTAACCCATCTATGGGGCCTTCCAGATCTGGATCTGATGGCGTCACGTCAGAACTCCAAAGTTACAAGTTACGGGTCCAGGTCCAGGGATCCCAAGGCGACATTGGTAGATGCCTTAGTAGCGCCTTGGTCGTTCAACCTAGCTTATGTCTTTCCACCGTTTCCCCTTCTCCCCCGGCTAGTAGCCAGGATCAAACAGGAGAAGGCTTCGGTAATTCTGATAGCTCCTGCGTGGCCACGCAGGACTTGGTATCCAGACCTGGTGAATATGTCATCGGTTCCACCATGGAAGCTGCCTTTGAGGCAGGACCTTCTAATTCAAGGTCCATTCGAACATCCAAACCTAGTTTCTTTGCAACTGACTGCTTGGAGATTGAACGCTTGATTCTAGCTAAGCGTGGGTTTTCGGAATCAGTTATAGATACTAGAAAGCCTGTCACCAGGAAAATTTACCATAAGATATGGCGGAAATATCTTTGCTGGTGCGAATCCAAGGGTTACTCATGGAGTAAGATTAGGATTCCAAGGATACTATCTTTTCTCCAAGAAGGATTGGAGAAAGGTCTGTCAGCTAGTTCTTTAAAGGGACAGATATCTGCTCTGTCTAGTTACACAAGCGTCTGGCAGCTATGCCAGATATTCTGGCGTTTGTACAGGCTTTAGTCAGAATCAAGCCTGTCTACAGACTTGTGGCTCCTCCATGGAGTCTAAATTTAGTTCTTTCAGTTCTTCAAGGGGTTCCGTTTGAACCTCTACATTCCATAGATATTAAGTTACTATCTTGGAAAGTTTTGTTTTTAGTAGCTATTTCTTCTGCTAGAAGAGTTTCTGAATTGTCTGCTTTGCAGTGTAATTCACCCTATCTGGTGTTTCATACAGATAAGGTCGTTTTACGTACCAAACCTGGTTTTCTTCCAAAAGAGGTTTCCAATAAGAATATCAACCAGGAAATAGTTGTTCCTTCTCTGTGTCCTAATCCAGTTTCTAACAAGGAACGTCTGTTACACAATCTTGATGTGGCTGAAAAGCATCATCCGGTTGGCTTATGAGACTGCTGGAAGGCAGCCTCCTGAACGAATTACAGCTCACTCTACTAGAGCTGTGGCTTCCACATGGGCTTTCAAGAATGAGGCTTCTGTTGAACAGATTTGTAAGGCAGCGACTTGGTCTTCACTGCATACGTTTGCCAAATTTTACAAATTCGATACTTTTGCTTCTTCGGAGGCTATTTTTGGGAGAAAGGTTTTACAAGCAGTGGTGCCTTCCGTTTAGGTTACCTGACTTGTTCCCTCCCTTCATCCATGTCCTAAAGCTTTGGTATTGGTTCCCACAAGTAAGGATGAAGCCGTGGACCGGATACACCAATGTAGGAGAAAACAGAATTTATGTTTACCTAAATTTAGTTCTTTCAGTTCTTCAAGGGGTTCCGTTTGAACCTTTACATTCCATAGATATTAAGTTACTATCTTGGAAAGTTCTGTTTTTGGTTGCTATTTCTTCTGCTAGAAGAGTTTCTGAATTATCTGCTTTGCAGTGTGATCCACCCTATCTGGTGTTCCATTCAGATAAGGTTGTTTTGCGTACTAAGCCTGGTTTTCTTCCAAAAGTTGTTTCCAACAAGAACATCAACTAGGAAATAGTTGTTCCTTCTTTGTGTCCGAATCCAGTTTCAAAGAAGGAACGTTTATTACACAATTTAGATGTTGTTCGTGCTTTAAAGTTCTATTTAGAAGCAACAAAAGATTTTAGACAAACCTCATCCTTGTTTGTCGTTTACTCTGGTAAGAAGAGAGGTCAAAAAGCTACTGCTACCTCTCTCTCTTTCTGGCTGAAAAGCATTATCCGCTTGGCTTATGAGACTGCCGGACGGCAGCCTCCTGACTGTATCACAGCTCACTCTACTAGGGCTGTGGCTTCCACATGGGCCTATAAGAACGAGGCTTCTGTTGACCAGATATGTAAGGCAGCGACTTGGTCTTCTCTGCACACTTTTGCCAAATTCTACAAATTTGATATTTTTGCTTCTTCGGAGGCTGTTTTTGGGAGAAAGGTTTTGCAAGCCGTGGTGCCTTCTGTTTAGGTAACCTGATTTGCTCCCTCCCTTCATCCGTGTCCTAAAGCTTTGGTATTGGTTCCCACAAGTAATGGATGACGCCGTGGACCGGACACACCAATGTTGGAGAAAACAGAATTTATGCTTACCTGATAAATTACTTTCTCCAACGGTGTATCCGGTCCACGGCCCGCCCTGGCATTTTGGTCAGGTTTAAATTTATTTTTTGTAAACTACAGTCACCACTGCACCCTATGGTTCTCCTTTTTCTCCTAACCGTCGGTCGAATGACTGGGGGGGCGGAGCCTGAGGGGAGCTATATGGACAGCTCTGCTGTGTGCTCTCTTTGCCACTTCCTGTAGGGATTGAGAATATCCCACAAGTAAGGATGAAGCCGTGGACCGGATACACCGTAGGAGAAAGAAATTTATCAGGTAAACATAAATTCTGTTTTTCGTCAAACATCTTCATTATTTGTTGTTTTTGCTGGGAAACGTAGGGGCCAGAAAGCTACAGCTACCTCTCTTTCTTTTTGGCTGAAGAGTATCATCCGTGTTGCATATGAGACTGCTGGACAGCAGCCTCCAGAACGAATTACGGCTCATTCTACTAGGGCGGTGGCTTCCTCATGGGCATTTAAAAACGATGCTTCTGTTGAACAGATTTGCAAGGCTGCAACTTGGTCGTCTCTTCACACTTTTTCCAAATTTGATACTTTTGCCTTGTCTGAGGCTGTTTTTGGGAGAAAGGTTCTTCAAGCAGTGGTGCCTTCCGTTTAGGTTCCTGTCTTGTCCCTCCCTTTCATCCGTGTCCTATAGCTTTGGTATTGTATTCCATAAGTATGGATGAAATCCATGGACTCGTCATATCTTGTAAAAGTAAAGGAAATTTATTCTTACCTGATAAATTTATTTCTTTTACGATATGACTAGCCAACGGCCCACCCTGTTGTTTTTTGTAAGACATGTTTTTCTTTTGTTAAACTTTAGTCAGCTCTGCTCCTTGGCTTTTCCTTTCTCTCCCTAACTTCGGTCGAATGACTGGGTTGGGGGGGGAAGGGAGGAGCTATTTATGCAGCTCTGCTGTGTAGCTCTTTGCCTCCTCCTGCTGACCAGGAGGCGATATCCCATAAGTAAGGATGAAATTCGTGGACTCGTCATATCATAAAAGAAATAAATTTATCAGGTAAGCATAAATTTCCTTTTTTCTTCCTAAGTGGAAAGAGTTCACAGCTGCATTCATTACTTTTGGGAAATAAGAACCTTGCCACCAGGAGGAGGCAAAGACACACCAGCCAAAGCCTTATATACTCCACCCACTTCCCTCATCCCCTAGTCATTCTCTGCCTTTTGTCCCAGCAGGTAGGCAGAGAAGTTTCAGAAGTTGTTTTGACTCTTATGGAGGGTAGTACTCTTTGACATGGGACAGGAGTTTTAAGTGATCCTATCAGTCCGGAGATGCAGGGAGAGTCTTTCTGTGAAACCATCCCGACTCATATTAACAGCTCCACAAGCAATCGCCGTTGTCTAACTTCGCTGCCTGCTTTTTTTCTCTCAAGTCCATGGCGCAGGCACTGCTACTATTCGTCAAACTTGAAGGGCCATGTTCCAGTTCCACAGAGTAGATTCCGGTAAGATTGTTTCAGTTTACTTCATAAGAATGTATTGTAACTTAATAATGTTTCCCGTAAGGAGCTATCTTGCGGGATTTATTAAGTATATTATGTAGGGCTATTGTGAGGCTCCTTTGGTATCTTGGAATTGAGGGTTAATTTCTCCTGAGGGGAATTATTGAACAGGAGAATTTTTAATCATGTTTATGTGATTCAATCTGCTTATGTGTAGTGTTAACTGGGCTCTTGGCTTAGAACATAAAGGCTTTAGAAATGACGCAACCTTTTGGTTGGGCGTGCTTTTTTTGGACAGTACGGTTCACCTTGTGACTAGACGTGTTTACGTTCTGGTCTTCCATTTCCGCATTCCTGACCGTGTGGTGACTGAAAAATTAGTCTACTGGTGTTTGGTGAGTGCCCCAGCCATTGTGGGTGTCAGGTGCCGTTTAAGTTTTTTCTTAGTCCATATTAGTATATTCTCTATCTAGCTATGGAGGATTCTGATGCTGAGACTGTTCAAATTTCAGATTCAGATTCTTCGATTTTTGAAGAATGCGAATTGGCCCCGTTGACACAGGTCAATCAGTTATGTTCGATATGCCGTAATAGAGTGCCCTGTACCTCTGGTTTGGGGAATCAGGGGTCTGCTGAGCCATCCTCTGGGGGTTCTGTCCTCCAAGAGGCGAGTTCCCTACTACTACACCCCCCAGAGCTTGCAGCTCATTTCTTTCATGTAATTGGCAAGAGTCCATGAGCTAGTGATGTATGGGATATACATTCCTACCAGGAGGGGCAAAGTTTCCCAAACCTCAAAATGCCTATAAATACACCCCTCACCACACCCACAATTAAGTTTTACAAACTTTGCCTCCTATGGAGGTGGTGAAGTAAGTTTGTGCTAGATTTCTGCGCTGATATGCGCTTCTCAGCTTGCTGAAGCCCGGTTCCTCTCAGAGTGCAGTGAATGTGAAGGGAGTATTACCTATTGAATGCAATGGTCACCTAACGGGGATCTATTTCATAGGTTCTCTATTATCGGTCGTAGAGATTCATCTCCTACCTCCCTTTTCAGATCAACGATATACTCTTATATACCATTACCTCTACTGATTCTCGTTATATATGTCTTTAGCTATTTTAGCTTGAAGAGCTTTATGGCTTAAATCTTGGAATGCGGATATGACTTTTAAATCAACGTTGCTATCTTTCTTTCCAAGGTAATAAATTATTTGGTTCTCGGTTGGATTCTATTTCAACTGTCACTGGGGGGAAGGGAGCCTTTTTTATTTAGGATAAAAAATCTAAGGGTAAATTTAGGGCTGCTAACCGTTTTCGTTCCTTTTGTCAGAATAAGGAACAGAAACCTGACCCTTCCCCTAAAGGAACGGTTTCCAATTGGAAGCCTTCTCCAGTCTGGAGTAAATACAAGCCTTTTAGAAAATCAAAATCAGCCCACAAGTCCCCATGAAGGTGCGGCCCTCATTCCAGCACAGCTGGTAGGGGGCAGACTAAGATTTTTCAAAGATGTTCGGATCAATTCAATCCAAAATCATTGGATCCAGAACATTGTTTCTCAAGGGTACAGAATAGGTTTCAAGGTAAGACCGACTGTGAGAAGTTTTTTTCTCTCACGCATTCCAGTGAACCCAGTAAAGGCTCAGGCTTTCCTGAAGTGTGTGTCCGACCTGGAGTCATCCGGGGTAATTGTTCCAGTTCCCTTTCCGGAACGGGGTCTGGGGTTTTATTCAAATCTGTTCATTGTTCCAATGAAAGAGAATTCTTTCAGACCAGTTCTGGATCTAAAAAATTTGAATCGTTATGTAAGAATACCAACGTTCAAAATGGTGACTATAAGGACTATTCTGCCTTTTGTTCATCAAGGGCATTATATGTCCACAATAGACTTACAGGATGCATATCTTCATATTCCGATTCATCCAGATCACTATCAGTTTCTGAGATTCTCTTTTCTAGACGAGCATTACCAATTTGTTGCTCTTCCTTTTGGCCTAGCAACAGCTCCAAGGATCTTTTCAAAGGTTCTCGGTGCCCTACTCTCTGTAATCAGAGAGCGGGGTATTGCGGTGTTTCCTTATTTAGATGATATCTTGGTACTTGCTCAGTCTTTACATTCTGCAGAATCTCACACGAATCAACTAGTGTTGTTTCTTCAAAGACATGGTTGGAGGATCAATTTACCAAAAAGTTCCTTGATTCCTCAGACAAGGGTAACCTTTTTAGGATTCCAAATAGATTCAGTATCCATGACTTTGTCTCTAACAGACAAAAGATGTCTGAAATTGGTTTCAGCTTGTCGGAACCTTCAATCTCAGTCATTCCCTTCAGTAGCTATGTGCATGGAGGTTTTAGGTCTCATGACTGCAGCATCGGACGCGATCCCCTTTGCTCGTTTTCACATGAGACCTCTTCAGCTTTGTATGCTGAGCCAATGGTGCAGGGATTATACAAAAATATCACAATTAATATCCTTAAATCCCAATATTCGACTATCTCTGACTTGGTGGTTAGATCACCATCGTTTAGTTCAGGGGGGTCTTTCAGGTTGTCTGGGGATCTCTGACAGCGCAGGGGGTTTGGAAATCTCAAGAGGCGAGATTGCTAATCAATATTTTCAGAGCTCTTCAGTTTTGGCCTCTTCTGAAGAGAGAATCGTTTATTTGTTTTCAGACAGACAATGTCACAACCGTGGCGCATGTCAATAATCAAGGTGGGACTCACAGTCCTCAAGCTATGAAAGAAGTATCTCTGATACTTGCATGGGCGGAATCCAGCTCTTGTCTAATCTCTGCGGTCCATATCCCAGGTATAGACAATTGGGAAGCGGATTATCTCAGTCACCCAGATGTGTTTCTTCAGATTGCTCAGATGTGGGGGCTTCCAGAAATAGATCTGATGGCTTCTCATCTAAACAGGAAACTTCCCAGGTATCTGTCCAGGGATCCTCAGGCAGAAGCAGTGGATGCGTTGTCACTTCCTTGGAATTATCAACCTGCTTATGTCTTTCCGCCTCTAGTTCTTCTTCCAAGAGTGATTTCCAAAATAATAATGGAGCATTCATTTGTACTGCTGGTGGCTCCAGCATGGCCACACAGGTTTTGGTATGCGGATCTTGTTCGGATGTCCAGTTGCCAACCTTGGCCACTTCCGTTAAGACCAGACCTTCTATCTCAAGGTCCATTTTTCCATCAGGATCTCAAATCATTAAATTTGAAGGTATGGAGATTGAACGCCTAGTGCTTAGTCATAGAGGTTTCTCTGACTCAGTGATTAATACTATGTTGCAGGCTCGCAAATCTGTGTCTAGAAAGATTTATTACAGAGTTTGGAAGACTTACATTTCATGGTGTTCTTCTCATAAATTCTCTTGGCATTCTTTTAGAATTCCTAGAATTTTACAGTTTCTTCAGGATGGTTTGGATAAGGGTTTGTCTGCAAGTTCCTTGAAAGGACAAATCTCTGCTCTTTCTGTTCTGTTCCACAGAATAATTGCTAATCTTCTTGATATTCATTGTTTTGTACAGGCTTTGGTTTGTATCAAGTCTGTCATTAAGCCAATTTCTCCTCCTTGGAGTCTTAATTTGGTTTTAAGAGCGTTACAGGCTCCTCCGTTTGAGCCTATGCATTCTCTGGACATTAAATTACTTTCTTGGAAAGTATTGTTCCTTTTGGCCATCTCTTCTGCTAGAAGAGTTTCTGAATGATCTGCTCTTTCTTGTGAGTCTCCTTTTCTGATTTTTCATCAGGATAAGGCGGTTTTGCAGATTTCATTTACATTTTTACCTTAAGTTGTGAATTCCAACAACATTAGTAGAGAAATTGTTGTCCCTTCGTTGTGTCCTAATCCTAAGAATTCTTTGGAAAGATATTTACATTCTTTGGATGTGGTAAGAGCTTTGAAATATTATGTTGAAGCTACTAAAGATTTCAGAAAGACTTCTAGTCTATTTGTTATCTTTTCTGGTTCTAGGAAAGGTCAGAAGGCTTCTGCCATTTCTTTGGCGTCTTGGTTCAAGCTTTTGATTCATCATGCTTATTTGGAGTCGGGTAAATCCCCCGCCTCAGAGGATTACGGCTCATTTTACAAGGTCAGTTTCTACTTCCTGGGCTTTTAAGAATGAAGCTTCTGTTGATCTGATTTGCAAAGCAGCAACTTGGTCTTCTTTGCATATTTTTACTAAATTCTACCATTTTGATGTTTTCTCTTCTTCAGAAGCAGTTTTTGGTAGAAAAGTACCTCAGGCAGCTGTTTCAGTTTGATTCTTCTGCTTATTATTTCAGTTTTTTTCGTTACAAAGATTAAACTTTTGATTTGGGTTGTGGATTCTTTTTTCAGCGGAATTGGCTGTCTTTATTTTTATCCCTCCCTCTCTAGTGACTCTTGCGTGGAGTTCCACATTTTGGGTATTTGCTATCCCATACGTCACTAGCTCATGGACTCTTGCCAATTACATGAAAGAAAACATAATTTATGTAAGAATTTACCTGATAAATTCATTTCTTTCATATTGGCAAGAGTCCATGAGGCCCACCCTTTTTTGTGGTGGTTATGATTTTTTTGTATAAAGCACAATTATTCCAAATCCTTGTTGATGCTTTCGCTCCTTCTTATCACCCCACTTCTTGGCTATTCGTTAAACTGAATTGTGGGTGTGGTGGGGGGTGTATTTATAGGCATTTTGAGGTTTGGGAAACTTTGCCCCTCCTGGTAGGAATGTATATCCCATACGTCACTAGCTCATGGACTCTTGCCAATATGAAATAATTGCCTGTTTTCTTCCTGGGCGTTAACCTACAGGTTGCCTTATATTTTCTTTTATCCAGTTAGGATGTCTTTTAGTTTTGATTATGTGTTCTCTTCGGGAACTTCTGGGATCGATTCTCTGTGGTTGCTTCTTCAGAAGCTTGTTAAGGGACTCGTTAGTCCTAGGTTTGTTTGTTTTAACTTCCCCTCTGAGTGAGGATTTAGTCTTCTGGACAGTTATGACCCAAGTGGCGGCTGGTCTTGCTGGGATTCAGATCTTCTGTCCTGTAGCTTGTTTAGACATGTAGCACCTTTTCTGCCTGGCTGGTCCGGTGGGGTGCTGAGTGCTCACATTATTATTTGTGTATCTTCTTGTTTTTCTTTACAAGTTCAGCTAAACACTCAAAGGATCCACATGACTGAAGCAGCCCATGTAGCCTAGTGGTTAGCTTTGTGGCTTTGCAACTCAAAGGTTCTTGGTTCGAATGCTGGTGCTGGATGTCCATTTAGAGGATTGTGTCATTCCTTTTTCAGCACTCAATCTGGTGACCGGGTCAGTGGAGTTCCACTGCGTCACTCTTTGCTCGATTTTCTTTACGGCCTAGAGTTTCTTTCCTCTCTGGGGAGGATTGGGGGCTTAGCGCCCCCTTACTGCTATTTGAGTGGTTTGGTCTTTTGAGGCTCTGGAATTTGACTTGTTCCTGCTGTGGTCTTCTGCTTGAGACCTTGCAGACCTCGTCCGTTCCTTAGGGGGTCCTGGTTCCCTTTGGGAGTTAGTTCCTTTGTAGGGGCATGGGCAGTGTGGTCTCCTTGAGCTCTGTTTAGGGTTTCTACCCGGAGCTGGGGGATGCTCTGCATCCTCCTCCTTCTCCTCTGATTTGTGGGGGTGATGTGGAGGCTAGCCTTTGTTTGAGTGACTTTGTCCTCGAGGTATCGCCTTGCTCTTGATCGTAGGTGGCTGTTGTGGCTAGGGCTCTAGTGACCTTGTTTCAGTCTTTGCTTCCTTAGCTCCTTGGAGCGTTGGACTCTGGCAAGAGGTTGTCTCGTATTCTGGTCGGGACTTGTGAGTTTTTCTCGTTGTCCATTTTACTTTGGACATTGTATGGTATCTCCCAGGAGTCTGGTTTTATATCAGATGGGAAATTTCAGTTTCCGGGTTCTTATTTATTTGTGGAGCTCAGACCTTTCCACGCTCTGGCTCTTCCAGTGGATGAGTTTTTCACTCAGCGTTTCCATTATGGGTTGTACCTGGCTGTTAGGATCTAGAGCTGGTCTGGGGTTCCCAGTTCCAGGAAACTTGGGCGGAGTCCTTTGGTTGGGCTTGTTGATCTGGTTCAGTAGACCATGTTTTTCTAGGTGCCGATGCCCCCTGGGCTTGCCTTTTGCCTATGGTCGGTTTCCCTGGGTTGGCTTGCTGAAATAGTGTGATGACTTTGCTGTGCTGCAAGCAACTGGGTTCGCTGTGGAACCGCTGCAGCTATGGCACCTTGCCTGTGTGCTAGCCAGTTAGATCTTCAGGGGATTCCTTTCAGGTCAGGGCGTTGGAGTTTTGTTCTCTTGGTTCAGCCTCTGTCCTTCCAGCCTGCTTGCCAGCCCTTCTTTGTGTTGGAGGGGGGGCTTATATACTAACTTCGGAAATGTGGTCCCTATCTTGGGGCTTCTCCTGGTTTCAGGAGGTTAGGACAGATGGGTTAACCTATTGCGAAGAGAGGTACGCTCTCTGGGTTGTTCTGTCCATTTGGAGAGTTGCTGGCTCCGCCTTTAATCTATGTTGGGCCTTTAGCTAGACCTCTAGGTCTAAGGCCTTCTCGACGGTCTCCATGTGGTATTTCGGGTTGGCACCCGAGCACTATGGTAATGGCTTTGGCTTTTTTTCCGCTCTTTGTTTGAGCCTGGGGTTTTTCTGGTCCCCTGATTTCAGACCTGCCGGAGCTTGGACTGGCCCGGCTGGAGGTAGGTCCTGAGATCCGTTGTTCTCTCGGATCTTGGGGGAACATTGGTCCTTGTTGAGGTTCTGGGCTCTTATTTTATTTCGAGACCTATGTGTAGGTCTGGCGGTTTCGGTTGCCTAAAGTGTGCCTTCTGTAATGGAGGTTTAGCACTCTACATTTTGGCATTTCTTTTGTGTCATCCTGAGGATGGCTGCGTGTTCTTGACTCAGGTGTTTACCTAGTCTGGGTCTGCTTCATGTAATTTGCCAGAACTCCTCAGGGTTCTGAGTTGGATGATGTTTGTTCTACGTTTTCAGTTGTTCCTAGGCGGTGGATGACTTGCTGCCTGGGAAGTGAAGGGTTGCTCTTTGAAACCAGCTACAGCTGTTTGAGCCTTGACCGAGTGCTAGCTAGCTGTTCCAATCCTTGCAGGATGTTGGGAGAACTTTTTCTCTGTTCTGCTTCCGGATCTAAGCCGGGTGGTTCTATTTTGATTGGGTGTTGCCTCCCCTTGTAATCAGGATCCTTTTAGGTCTTGCGAGCTTGGTATGATTGGGGTTTTTTCCTTTTATGGAGTTTGTGGTACCTTTCAGTTCCCATTTAGTTCTTCTGTGCCTTATTCCTTTGGGAGTTTCGGCGGGTATTCCCTTCTCTAGTAAAGGGTGTGTGGTGGGGGACCGACTGTTGGACGACGTTGTCTTCTGGAGGACTGTTGGCTCAGTTGTGTCCGATTTTGTGGTCTCTACCTAGGTTCTGGGCTATCTGCTGGTCAGTGTCCTTGGGGCCTTTTCCCTTTCTGTTTTTCTCGGGTTTGGACGAAGCAGGTTTTTTTTGTTGGGTAGTGGTTTTCAGGCCTGGTGCCCTTAGAATGGGCTGCCTATTGTACCCTCCCATTTTGGCAACCAGTGTCCTCTATAGCTTGGGTATTGTTTCTTCTGTTAAGTGTGATCAGTCCACGGGTCATCATTACTTCTGGGATATTACTCCTCCCCAACAGGAAGTGCAAGAGGATTCACCCAGCAGAGCTGCATATAGCTCCTCCCCTCTACGTCACTCCCAGTCCTAATCTTGCACCCAACGACTAGATAGGATGTGTGAGAGGACTATGGTGATTATACTTAGTTTTATATCTTCAATCAAAAGTTTGTTATTTTAAAATAGCACCGGAGTGTGTTATTACCTCTCTGGCAGAGTTTGAAGAAGAATCTACCAGAGTTTTGCTACGATTTTAGCCGGAGTAGTTAAGATCATATTGCTGTTCTCGGCCATCTGAGGAGTGAGGTAAACTTCAGATCAGGGGACAGCGGGCAGATGAATCTGCATAGAGGTATGTAGCAGTTTTTATTTTCTGACAATGGAATTGATGAGAAAATCCTGCCATACCGATATAATGTCATGTATATATACTTTACACTTCAGTATTCTGGGGAATGGTACTTCACTAGAATTACACTGTATGAAATACATAAAGCTGTTTAATAACTAGAGATTATGTTTAACGTTTTTGCTGGAATGTAAAATCGTTTTCATTTGCTGAGGTACTGTGTGAATAAATGTTTGGGCACTATTTTTCCACTTGGCAGTTGCTTAATCTGTTTTTTCTGACAGTTTCTGTTCTCCCTCACTGCTGTGTGTGAGGGGGAGGGGCCGTTTTTTGGCGCTTTTTCTATGCATCAAATATTTCAGTCAGCAACTCATTGTATTCCCTGCATGATCCGGTTCATCTCTACAGAGCTCAGGGGTCTTCAAACTTATTTTGAGGGAGGTAATTTCTCTCAGCAGAGCTGTGAGAATTATAGTTTGACTGAGATAAAAAACGTTTATTCTGTAATTTGTTTCCTGCTTTCAGAATTTGTTATCTTTGCTAATGGGATTAAACCTTTGCTAAAGTTGTGTTGTTTACAAGGATTGAGGCTATAACTGTTTCAATTTATTAATTTTCAACTGTCATAGATCTTCTGTGCTTCTTAAAGGCACAGTACATTTTAATATTATTCTAATTGAATTGTATTTCCAAGTTGCAAGTTTATTTGCTAGTGTGTTAAACATGTCTGATTCAGAGGATGATACCTGTGTCATTTGTTGCAATGCCAAAGTGGAGCCCAATAGAAATTTATGTACTAACTGTATTGATGCTACTTTAAATAAAAGTCAATCTGTACAAATTGAACAAATTTCACCAAACAACGAGGGGAGAGTTATGCCGACTAACTCGCCTCACGTGTCAGTACCTACATCTCCCGCTCAGAGGGAGGTGCGTGATATTGTAGCGCCGAGTACATCTGGGCGGCCATTACAAATCACATTACAGGATATGGCTACTGTTATGACTGAGGTTTTGGCTAAATTACCAGAACTAAGAGGTAAGCGTGATCACTCTGGGGTGAGAACAGAGTGCGCTGATAATATTAGGGCCATGTCAGACACTGCGTCACAGGTGGCAGAACATGAGGACGGAGAACTTCATTCTGTGGGTGACGGTTCTGATCCAAACAGACTGGATTCAGATATTTCAAATTTTAAATTTAAACTGGAAAACCTCCGTGTATTACTAGGGGAGGTGTTAGCGGCTCTGAATGATTGTAACACAGTTGCAATACCAGAGAAAATGTGTAGGTTGGATAAATATTTTGCGGTACCGACGAGTACTGAGGTTTTTCCTATACCTAAGAGACTTACTGAAATTGTTACTAAGGAGTGGGATAGACCCGGTGTGCCGTTCTCACCCCCTCCGATATTTAGAAAAATGTTTCCAATAGACGCCACCACAAGGGACTTATGGCAAACGGTCCCTAAGGTGGAGGGAGCAGTTTCTACCTTAGCTAAGCGTACCACTATCCCGGTGGAGGATAGCTGTGCTTTTTCAGATCCAATGGATAAAAAGTTAGAGGGTTACCTTAAGAAAATGTTTGTTCAACAAGGTTTTATATTGCAACCCCTTGCATGCATTGCGCCGATCACGGCTGCAGCGGCATTCTGGATTGAGTCTCTGGAAGAGAACATTGGTTCAGCTACTCTGGACGACATTACGACATTACGGTCAGGCTTAGAGTCCTTAAACTAGCTAATTCATTCATTTCGGAGGCCGTAGTACATCTTACTAGACTTACGGCGAAGAATTCAGGATTCGCCATTCAGGCACGCAGGGCGCTGTGGCTAAAATCCTGGTCAGCTGATGTTACTTCTAAGTCTAAATTGCTTAATATACCTTTCAAAGGGCAGACCTTATTCGGGCCCGGGTTGAAAGAGATTATCGCTGACATTACAGGAGGTAAAGGCCATGCCCTGCCTCAGGACAAAGCCAAGACTAGACAGTCTAATTTTCGTTCCTTTCGTAATTTCAAAGCAGGAGCAGCATCAACTTCCTCTGCACCAAAACAGGAAGGAGCTGTTGCTCGCTACAGACAAGGCTGGAAACCTAACCAGTCCTGGAACAAGGGCAAGCAGACTAGGAAACCTGCTGCTGCCCCTAAGATATGGCGTAAATACCTATATTGGTGTGAATCCAAAGGTTACTCATGGAGTAAGGTTAGGATTCCTAGGATATTGTCTTTTCTACAAGAAGGTTTAGAAAAGGGCTTATCTGCTAGTTCGTTAAAGGGACAGATTTCTGCTCTGTCCATTCTGTTACACAAACGTCTGTCAGAAGTGCCAGACGTTCAGGCTTTTTGTCAGGCTTTGGCCAGGATTAAGCCTGTGTTTAAAACTGTTGCTCCGCCATGGAGTTTAAACCTTGTTCTTAACGTTTTACAGGGTGTTCCGTTTGAACCCCTCCATTCCATTGATATAAAGTTGTTATCTTGGAAAGTTCTATTTTTAATGGCTATTTCCTCGGCTCGAAGAGTCTCTGAATTATCAGCCTTACATTGTGATTCTCCTTATTTGATTTTTCATTCGGATAAGGTAGTCCTGCGTACTAAACCTGGGTTCTTACCTAAGGTAGTTACTAACAGGAATATCAATCAAGAGATTGTTGTTCCTTCTTTATGCCCAAATCCTTCTTCAAAGAAGGAACGTCTACTGCACAACCTGGATGTAGTCCGTGCTCTAAAATTTTACTTACAGGCAACTAAGGAATTTCGACAAACGTCTTCTCTGTTTGTCATTTACTCTGGGCAGAGGAGAGGTCAAAAAGCTTCCGCTACCTCTCTTTCTTTTTGGCTTCGTAGCATAATTCGTTTAGCTTATGAGACTGCTGGACAGCAGCCTCCTGAAAGAATTACAGCTCATTCTACTAGAGCTGTGGCTTCCACTTGGGCCTTCAAGAATGAGGCCTCTGTTGAACAGATTTGCAAGGCTGCAACTTGGTCTTCGCTTCATACTTTTTCCAAATTTTACAAATTTGACACTTTTGCTTCATCGGAGGCTATTTTTGGGAGAAAGGTTCTTCAGGCAGTGGTTCCTTCTGTATAAAGAGCCTGCCTATCCCTCCCGTCATCCGTGTACTTTTGCTTTGGTATTGGTATCCCAGAAGTAATGATGACCCGTGGACTGATCACACTTAACAGAAGAAAACATAATTTATGCTTACCTGATAAATTCCTTTCTTCTGTAGTGTGATCAGTCCACGGCCCGCCCTGTTTTTAAGGCAGGTAAATATTTTTTAATTTATACTCCAGTCACCACTTCACCCTTGGCTTTTCCTTTCTCGTTGGTCCTTGGTCGAATGACTGGGAGTGACGTAGAGGGGAGGAGCTATATGCAGCTCTGCTGGGTGAATCCTCTTGCACTTCCTGTTGGGGAGGAGTAATATCCCAGAAGTAATGATGACCCGTGGACTGATCACACTACAGAAGAAAGGAATTTATCAGGTAAGCATAAATTATGTTTTTCTCAAAAGTAATGAATTCAGCTGTGGACTCTTTCGATTTAGGAAGAAAAACATAAATTATGCTTACCTGATAATTTTCTTTTGTTCCGATGGAAAGAGTCCACAGCTCCCCACCCTTCTCTTTTTTGTGGTTCGTCTTTGTTTTTATTCTTCTGGCACCTTTTCACCAAGATATTTCTTCTACTGTTTCTTGGCAGAATAACTGGGGGATGAGGGAAGTGGGAGGAGTATTTATGCCTTTGGCTGAGGTGTCTTTGCCTCCTCCTGGTGGCCAGGTACTTATTTCCCAAAAGTAATGAATGCAGCTGTGGACTCTTTCCATCGGAAGAAAAGAAAATGATCAGGTAAGCCATAATTTATGTTATGGTTTACAAAGATATCATTCCCTTTGCTAGTTTCTCTAAAATGGAGAATGTTCGGATCTGACTCAGTGGATAGATCGAGATTAGTAGATGAGACTCCCTCCAGTTCTGGTTTTGAGGAGTACCTGTCTCAGAGCGGGTGCTTCTGGAAACATTCCTAGAAGGCATGGGGATTATTAATCTCGGAAGTGTCTGCATTCCTTTTAAGTATGAGGGCGAGTTACTTTACTCTGATGGCTTGGCTTCAGTTGTCATTAAATTGGCATTTTCATCTCTATGACTTGCATCATCTACTAGGGTGGAACTCGAAGTTCCTTAGTGTTGTCGGAGGTGATTTAATTGATTGACTATCTGTTTTCCTCTTTTTAGGGGTGAACGATTAGATTTTTTTATTAGACTGATAATTTACTCCGGCGAGTGATTCTCCTTCAGGAGGTGTCTTCCTGGTAAACCCTAAAATGGGGGGTTCTGGAGTTGGCTTCTGCCGTTTCGGCAGACTGACAAGCTTATGAGGTTAAAGGGACACTGAACCCAAATTTTTTTCTTTTGTGATTCAGATAGAGCATGCAATTTTATGCAACTTTCTAATTGACTCCTATTATCAAATTGTCTTCATTTTCTTGGTATCTTTATTTGAAATGCAAGAATGCAAGTTTAGATGCCGGCCCATTTTTGGTGAACAAACTGGGTTGTTCTTGTTGATTGGTGGATAAATTCACCCACCAAGAAACAAGTACTTTCCATGGTTCTGAACCAAAAAATAGTTTAAAAGCCTTCTTTTCTTTTCAAATAAAGAAAGCAAGAGAATGAAGAAAAATTGATAATAGGAGTAAATTAGAGAGTTGCTTAAAATTACATGCTCTATCTGAATCACAAAAGAAAAAATTTGGGTTCAGTGTCCCTTTTAAGTTCATGGTCATGTGATCGCAGATCGCCTTAATACATTTTCTGGTGGTTGTTTTCTTAGGAATCAGTCTTGCATATCTAATTCCTCTGTTTCTTTCATGTAATTGGCAAGAGTCCATGAGCTAGTGACGTATGGGATATACAATCCTACCAGGAGGGGCAAAGTTTCCCAAACCTCAAAATGCCTATAAATACACCCCTCACTACACCCACAATTCAGTTTTACAAACTTTGCCTCCTATGGAGGTGGTAAAAAAAGTTTGTGCTTGATTTCTACGTTGATATGTGCTTCTCAACATTTTGAAGCCCGATTCCTCTCAGAGTACAGTGAGTATCAGAGGGATGTGAAGGGAGTATCAGCTATTGAATGCAATGGTTTCCTCGCGGGAAATCTATTTCATAGGTTCTCTGTTATTGGTCGTAGAGATTAATCTCCTACCTCCCTTTTCAGATCCACGATATACTCTCATATTCCATTACCTCTACTGAGAACTGTTTCAGTATTGGTTTGGCTATTTGCTATATGTGGATGGGTGTCTTGCGGTAAGTATGTTTTCATTACTCAAGACACTCTCAGCTATGGTTTGGCACTTTATGTATTAGTATAAAGTTCTAAATATATGTATCATGAGTCAGGTTTATGTATATTTCCCTTTGCAGACTATCAGTTTCATATTTGGGAAAAACATTTAGGAAAATATTTTTTCTTACCTGGGGTATAGTCTCTTTTCAAATTGACTACTTTTCATAAATTTTTCGACGGCAAAATTAGTCTCGCAAGGGCGCAAAATGCTGATGTTTATTGCGTCATTCTTGGCGCAAGATTTTTTTGGCGCAAAGGTACGTCCGGTGACACAAATTCATCATTTCTGGCGTCTTAGTTGATGCCGAGTTTCCTTGCACAAGGTTGCGTCTGCAATGACACGAGTGTGTCATTTCTGGATGTTGTTAGCGCCAAAATAAATTCATTTTGTGTTGTGCGTCATACTTGGCGCCAAATAATTTTATTATTTAAAGCCCCATTCCTATATGCCTCTTGCCTTTTTCTATGTCAGAGGGCTATGCTGTTTGCAATTTTTTTCCTATTTTCTGAAACTACCATATAAGGAAATTGATCATTTTGCTTTATATGTTGTTTTTTCTCTTACATTTGCAAGATGTCTTAATCTGATCCTGTCTCGGAAACCACTGTTGGATTCCTGCTGCCTGATAAGTTCTACCAAAGATAAGTGTATCTATTGTAAATTAGTTGAGATTATATCTCCAGCGGTAGTATGTAATAGTTGTCATGATATACTTTTACATGCAGAGAATGTATCCATCAGTATTAGTACAATGCTTGTTGTTCCTTCAACATTTAATGAACATGATATCCCTGTGAATATAAAAGATTTTATTGCAAAAGGCTTTGTCTGCTATCCTGCCTTCTAATAAACGTAAAAGGTCTTAAAACTTTTCATAAGTTGATGAAATTTCAAATGGCCGACAACATACTGAATTATCCTCCTCTCATGGAGATCTATCTGATTCAGAAGATCCTTCCTCAGATATTGACACTGACAACTCTTATTTATTTGAAATGGAGTATATTTGTTCCTTGTTAAACAGGTGTTGATTACATTGGATATTGAGGAAACTAGTCCTCTTGATACTTAAACTAGTAAACGCTTAAATTCTATTTATAAACCTCCTGTGGTTACTCCAGAGGTTTTTTCCAGTTGCTGATGCTATTTATGATATGATTTCTATGGAATAGAATAGGCCTGGTGGTACTTATATCCCTTCTTCAAGGTTTAAAAAATTGTATACTTTGCAAGCAGTTAGTTTGGAGTTTTGGGAAAAGATCCCCAAAGTTGATGGGGCTATTTCTACTCTTGCCAAACGTACTATTATTCCTATGTTAGATAGTACTTCCTTTAAGGATCCGTTAGATAGGAAACTTGAATCTTGTCTAAGGAAAGCTTATTTATATTCTGGCATTCTTCTCAGGTCTATGGCTCATGTTGCAGCTGCCTCAACTTTTTGGTTAGAAAGTGTACTGCAACAGGAAATGGATCCTGATTTATCTAGCATTGTTTGCTTGCTTCAACATGCTAATCATTTTATCTGTGATGCCATTTTTTTAATATCAGCAAAATTGATGTTAATTCTACGTCTTTAGCTATTTTAGCTAAAAAGAGATTTGTGGCTCAAATATTGGAATGCTGACATGGTATCTAAGTCTAGATTACTATCTCTTTCCAAGGTAATAATTTATTTGGTTCTCAGTTGGATTCGATTATTTCAATGGTCACTGGAAGGGGAAGGGCGTTTTTTTGCCTCAGGATAAAAGACCTAAGAGTAAATCTAAAACTTCTAACTGTTTTCGTTCCTTTCGACAAAATAAGGAAGAGAAACCTAATCCTTCCCCAGAAGAATCTGGTTCCAATTGGAAACCTCCTTCAAGTTGGAGTAAATCCAAGCCATTTAAGAATCCAAAGCCAGCCCCCAAGTCTGCATGAAGGTGCGGCCCTCATTCCAGCCCAGCTGGTAGGGGGCAGATTAAGATTCTTCCAGGACATTTGGGCAGATTCTGTCCAAAATCAATGGATGGGGTACCGAATAGGTTTCAGAGTAAGACCTCCTGTGGGAAGATGTTTTCTCTCACGCATCCCAGCAAATCGAGTAAAGGCTCAGGCTTTTCTAAAAAGTGTTTTAGACTTGAACCTTTCAGGGGTAATCATACCAGTTCCGTTTCAGGAAAAGGGTCTGGGGTTTTATTCAAATCTATTCATTGTCCCAAATAAAGAAAATTAATTCAGGCCAGTTCTGGATCTGAAAAATATGAATCGTTTTGTAAGAGTGCCAACTTTCAAAATGGTGACTATAAGGACTATTCTGCCTTCTGTTTAGCAATGGCATTATATGTCCACGATAGACTTTCAGGATGCATATCTTCATATTCCGATTCATCCAGACCTCTTTCTGAAATTCTCTTTTCTAGACAAGCATTACCAATTTGTCGCTCTTCCATTTGGCCTAGTGAAAGCTCCAAGAATCTTTTTTCAAAGGTTCTCGGTGTCCTGCTCTCTGTATTCAGAGAACGGGGTATTGCACTGTTTCCTTATTTAGACGATATCTTGGTACTAGCTCAGTCTTTACATTCTGCAGAATCTCACACAAATCAACTAGTGTTGTTTCTTCAAAGACATGGTTTGAGGATCAATTTACCAAAAAGTTCCTTGATTCCTCAGACAAAGGTCACCTTTTTAGGTTTCCAGATAGATTCAGTGTCCATGACTCGGTCTCTAACAGACTAGAGATGAATAAATTGGTTTTAGCTTGTCGGAACCTTCAGTCTCAACCATTCCCTTCAGTAGCTATGTGCATGGAAGTTTTAGGTCTCATAATTGCAGCATCGGACGCGATCCCCTTTGCTCACTTTTTTATATGTGACCTCTCCAGCTTTGTATGCTGAATCAGTGGTGCAGGGATTATTCAAAGATATCACAATTAATATCCTTAAATCCCAAAGTTCGACTCTCTCTGACTTGGTGGTTAGATCATCATCGTATAGTTCAAGGGGCCTCTTTGGTTCGTCCAATCTGGACTGTGATCACAACAGATGAGTCTTTCAGGTTGTGGAGCTGTCTGGGGATCTCTGACAGCACAAGGGGTTTGGAAATCTCAAGAGGCGAGGTTACCAATCAATATTTTAGAACTCAGTGCTATTTTCAGGGATCTTCAGGTTTGGCCTCTGTTAAAGAGAGAACCGTTCATTTGTTTTCAGACAGACAATATCACAACTGTGGCATATGTCAATCATCAGAGTGGGACTCGCAGTCCCCAAGCTATGAAAGAAGTATCTTGGATACTTGCTTGGGTGGAATCCAGTTCCAGTCTAATTTCTGCGGTTCATATCCCAGGTGTAGACAATTGGGAAGCGGATTATCTCAGCAGTCAGACTTTACATCCGGAGGAGTGGTGGCTCCATCCAGATGTGTTTTCTCAGATTGTTCAGATGTGGGATCTTCCAGGAATAGATCTGATGGCTTCTCATCTAAACAAGAAACTTCCTAGGTACCTGTCCAGATCCAGGGATCCTCAGGTAGAGGCGGTGGATGCATTAGCAGTTCCTTGGTGTTACTAACCTGCTTATATTTTCCCGCCTCTAGTTTTTCTTCCAAGAGTGATCTCCAAGATCATCAAGGAACAATCGTTTGTGTTGCTGTTCGCTCCAGCATGGCCTCACAGGTTTTGGTATGCGGATCTTGTTCGGATGTCCAGTTGCCAAACTTGGCCACTTCCTTTAAGATCAGACCTTCTGTCTCAAGGTCCGTTTTTTTCCATCAGGATCTCAAATCATCAAATTTTGAAGGTATGGAAATTGAACGCCTAGTGCTTAGTTCTCTGACTCAATGATTAATAATATGTTGCAGGCTCGTAAATCTGTTTCTAGGAAGATTTATTATCGAGTTTGCAAGACTTATATTTCATGGTGTTCTCATATATTCTCCTGGCATTCTTTTAGAATTCCTAGAATTTTACAATTTCTTCAGGATGGTTTGGATAAAGGTTTGTCTGCAAGTTCCTTGAAGGGACAAATCTCTGCTCTTTCTGTTTTATTTCACAGAAAGATTGCTAAGCTTCCTGATATTCACTGTTTTTTACAGGCTTTGGTCCGTATCAAGCCTGTCATTAAATCAATCTCTCCTCCTTGGAGTCTTAATTTGGTTTTGAAGGCTTACAGGCTCCTCTGTTTGAGCCCATTTTTTGTAAATTTAACTACTTTCTTGGAAAGTGTTGTTCCTTTTGGCCATCTCTTCTGCTAGAAGTTTCTGAATTTTCCGCTCTCTTGCGAATCTCCTTTTCTGATTTTTCATCAGGATAAGGCAGTTTTGCGTACTTCATTTAAATTCTTACCTAAGGTTGTGAATTCTGACAACTTTAATAGAGAAATTGTTGTCCCTTCTTTGTGTCCTAATCCTAAGAATTCTTTGGAGAGATCTTTACATTCTTTGGATGTTGTGAGAGCTCTGAAATATTATGTTGAAGCCACTAAAGATTTCAGGAAGACTTCTAGTCTATTTGTTATCTTTTCTGGTTCCAGGAAAGGTCAGAAGGCTTCTGCCGTTTCTTTGGCATTGTGGTTAAAACTTTTGATTCATCAAGCTTATTTGGAGTTGGGTAAAACCCTGCCTCAGAGAATTACAGCTCATTCTACTATATCAGTTTCCACTTCTTGGGCTTTTAAGAATGAAGCTTCAGTTGATCAGATTTGCAAAGCAGCAACTTGGTCTTCTTTGCATACATTTACTAAATTCTACCAATTTCATGTATTTGCTTCTTCGGAAGCAGTTTTTGGTAGGAAAGTTCTTCAGGCAGTTGTTTCAGTTTGATTCTTCTGCTTATGATTTAAGTTTTTATTTTTTGAGAATAAACTTATATTTGGGTTGTGGATTTATTTTTTTCAGCAAAATGGCTGTTTTTTATTTTGTCCCTCCCTCTCTAGTGACTCTTGTGTGGAAGTTCCACATCTTGGCTATTGCTCTCCCATACGTCACTAGCTCATGGACTCTTGCTAATTACATGAAAGGAAACATAATTTATGTAAGAACTTACCTGATAAATTAATTTCTTTCATATTGGCAAGAGTCCATGAGGCCCACCTCCTTTTTATGGTGGTTATGATTTTTTTGTATAAAGCACAATTATTTCCAAATTCCTTTGCTGATGATTTTAACTCCTTTCTTTATCACCCCACTTCTTGGCTATTCGTTAAACTGAATTGTGGGTGTGGTGAGGGGTGTATTTATAGGCATTTTAAGGTTTGGGAAACTTTGCCCTTCCTGGTAGGATTGTATATCCCATACGTCACTAGCTCATGGACTCTTGCTAATATGAAATAAATTAATTTATCAGGCAAGTTCTTACATAAATGTATGGGGTTTTTTGTTTTTGTTTTTACACGCTTTATAGGTTTCCCCTTTTGATTCTGTGTGGCTTTTAGCAAAATCCTTGTCCTATTCCAAAAAAATTGTTTTATGGTCTCTTATTTTAGATATTGTTAGAGCATTGGAATTCTACTTTCAAATTTATTCTTTTTAGGCAATACGTTAATGGTGTTTGTCCCTTGGTCCATGTAAAGGTCAGAGGGCCAAAGCCATTTCTTTAGCTTTTTGGCAAAATTTCTTGATTACCAAGACTTGTTTTTGGAGGTGGGTTAGTCTTTTTCCAGAAGGCATTATTGCCTATTTTAATAGATCAGTTTCCTCTTATTAGATTTTCAATAAAATTGCTTATATTGAATAAATTTGCAAGGCAGCAACATACGTTCACTACCACTTGTGATGTGTTTAGTAGGAAAGTTCTTCAGGCAGCAGTGTCTGGTAATTAGATGCCTGCTTTAAAAAAATGTTTTCTTAAGACACGGTGAGTCCACAGAATCGTCAATTACTGTTGGGAATATCACTCCTGGCCAACAGTGGGAGGCAAAGAGCACCACAGCAAGCTGTTAAGTATCACTTCCCTTCCCACAATCCCCAGTCAATCTCTTTGCCTTCAGTGCAAGGAGGAGGCAAGACAGTACCATATATATATATATATATATATATATATATATATATATATATATATATATATATATATATTTATTTATTTATTTTAATTTTTTTTTAATTTGTCTTGCTGGCAATATGGACCAACAGTCTATGCCTTCAATTGAGTGCAAGCTTTGTTTGGATTCCCAAGTTGAACCCCCCTTTACTTTTTTGTTCTTCTTGTATTGAAAGAACTTGAATGTATAAAGATAGACTTTTTGTTGCTGAGCCACTATTCTCTCAGGTTAAGGCTGTTCAGGTTATGCCACAGCCTTCTCCTCAAACATCCCAAACTCTTTTTGGCATCACATGCAGTGCCCTGCGGTTCCTCACAAGCGCCTGATGGAGTTTATTTGAAGGCTGAAATTGCTGCCCAGGTATTCTCTGCAGTATCCGAGGCGCTGGCTGGCATGCCCATGCTTCAGGGGAGGCGTAAGAGGAAAATGAAAGATTCAGATAGTAAGGTTTCTGATCCAGTGCAGGCTAACCAAGGGACTCTTTCACACATGTCTGAAGAGGAGGATACTTTGGTAGCCTCTGAGGGTGAAATCTCAGATTCGGATAGTATAATTCCTTCTGATGCTGAAGTGGTTTCTTTCAGGTTAAAGCTTGAACAACTTCGTGTTTTATTAAAGGAGGTTTTGATTACTTTGGACGACTCCGATATTCCTGTCATTGTCAACCCTAAAAAATCTAGCAAGCTAAATAGATATTTTTATGTACACTTTCCTGGAGAGGTGTTTCCAGTACCAGGCCGTGCTAAATTATTGCCCGACAATGGAAGAGACCTGGAATTCCTTTTTCTCAATCTCCAGTCTTTAGGAAGATGTTCCCGGTGACAGACTCTATAAAGGAGTCGTGACAAACTGTCCCCAAAGTAGAAGGGGCTATTTCTACCCTGACCAAGAGAACTATTATTCTTATTGAAGATAGTTGCTCTTTCAAAGACCCTATGGATAAGAAGCTATAAGCTTTCTTAAAGAAAATGTATATTCATCAGGGTTTGCAATGGCAACCGGCGGTATGTATTGCTACTGTGACAAGTGCGGCAGCTTATTGGTTTGACGCTTTGTCTGAGTCCCTCCAAGCAAAAACTCATTTGGAGGAGATTCAGGATAGGATTAAGGCTCTCGAGTTAGCCAATTTCTTTATTACTGACGCTTCTTTACAAGTTATTAAATTGGGAGCCAAAATATCTGGTTTCGCAATTTTGACACGTAGAGGGCTATGGCTGAATTCTTCGCTTGCCACAGCTTACAGAATTTTTTCAAAGATCCTGAAAGCTCTGTTGGCAGTAATTCGGTCCCAGGGAATTGCTGTGGCACCTTATCTGGACGACATTCTGGTTCAGGCGCCATCTTTTTAACTAGCAAAATCTCATACAGAGATCTTGTTGTCTTTTCTTTGTTCCCACGGATGGAAGGTGTATTTGGAGAAGCGTTCTCTTGTTGCGGCTACAAGGGTGGTCTTCTTAGGATACATTATAGATTCCCTATTGATGAAAATATTTCTGACGTAGGTCAGAAGAGCCAAGATTCTTTCCTCTTGCCTATCTCTAGATTCTGCTGTACGGCCACCAGTGGCCCAATGTATGGAGGTAATTGGTTTGATGGTGGCTTCCATGGACATAGTTCCCTTTGCTCGATTACATTTGAGAGCTATGCATGCTCGGTCAATGGATCGGGGATTATGCAGACCTGTCATAGAGGATAGTTCTGGATCAATCAACAAAAGACTCTGCCGTGGTGGCTGTCTCAAGAACATCTGTCCCAGGGGACATGCATTCAGAGATCCTCATGGGTAGTTGTGACCACGGACACAGCCTGATTGGTTAGGGAGCAGTCTGGGACACGTTGAAGGCACAGGGACTCTAGTCTCAGGAGTAATCTGCTCTCCCCATAAACATATTGGAGTTGAGATCGATCTTCAATGCCTTGATGGCTTGGCCTCAACTGGCTTTAGCCCGGTTTATCAGGTTCCAGTCGGACAACATAACATCAGTGGCTTACATCTACCACCAGGGGGGAACTCAGATTTCCATAGCCATGAAGGAGGGGGCGCGAATCAATCAGTAGGCAGAGGCTCACAATTGCTGTCTATCTGCTATCCACATCCCAGGAGTGGACATTTGGGAAGTGGATTTCCTGAGCAGACAGACTTTCCATCCCGGGGAGTGGGAACTCCATCCGGAAGTGTTCTCCAGGTTAACAACCAAATGGGGGTTACTGGAATTGGATCTGATGGCGTCTCGTCAGAACGCCAAGCTCCCAAAGTACGATACAAGGTCGAGTGATCCTCAGGCCTATCTGATAGATTCTCTGGCAGTTTCTTGGAACTTCTGGTTGGCATATCTGTTTCCTCTGTTTGCTCTCCTTCCACAATTCATTGCTCGGATCAAGCAGGAGAGAGCGTCAGTGATTCTAATAGCTCTTGCATGGCCTCGCAGGATCTGTTACGCAGATCTAGTAGAAATGTTGTCTCTACCTCCGTGGATACTCCCTCTGAGGAAGGACCTTCTACTTCAGGGGCCCTTTCTTCATCCAAATCTCGTTTCTCTGAAGCTGACTGCTTGGAGATTGAACGCTTAATTTTAGCTAAGCGTGGTTTCTCTTGTTAAGTGTATTCAGTCCACGGATCATCCATTACTTATGGGATATATTCCCTTCCCAACAGGAAGTTGCAAGAGGATCACCCAAAGCAGAGCTGCTATATAGCTCCTCCCCTCACATGTCATATCCAGTCATTCTCTTGCAACTCTCAACATAGTAGGAAGGTGTGAGAGGAGTGTGGAGTTTTTATACTTAATTATTTCTTCAATCAAAAGTTTGTTATTTTAAATGGCACCGGAGTGTGCTGTTTTTCTCTCAGGCAGTATTTAGAAGAAGAATCTGCCTGCGTTTTCTATGATCTTAGCAGAAGTAATTAAGATCCACTGGCTGTTCTCGCACATTCTGAGAAGTGGGGTAACTTCAGAAAGGGAATAGCATGCGGGGTCCCCTGCAGATGAGGTATGTGCAGTAAAATATTTTTCTAAGGAATGGAATTGACTAAGAAAATACTGCCGATACCGATGTAATGTAAGTACAGCCTTAAATGCAGTAGTAGCGACTGGTATCAGGCTGATGAATGTATGTGCAGTAAAGTAATTTTCTAAGGAATGGAATTTGACTAAGAAAATACTGTTAATACTGAAGTAATGTATGAGCCTTAACTGCAGTAGAAGCGACTGGTAGCAGGCTTATTGATAACACTACATAACTTTTAAAATGTATGTTTAAAACGTTTACTGGCATGTTATTCGTTTTTGTGAGGTACTTTGGTGATAAATCTTTTGGGGCATGATTTTTTTCCATGAGTTTTTCCACATGGCTGACGTATATTTCTGTATAGAAACGGTTAACTGAGGTTTCCCACTGTTGTAATATGAGTGTGAGCGGCCTATTTTAGAGCTTTTTTGCACATTAAAAATTGAGTCACAGTCTTCCTGCTTCTTCCTCCTTGATCCAGGACGTCTCTAGAGAGCTCAGGGGTCTTCAAAATTCATTTTGAGGGAGGTAATCAGTCACAGCAGACCTGTGACAGTGTGTTTGACTGTGATAAAAACGTTAATTGTTAAATTAATTATCCATTTTGGGTATTAAGGGGTTAATCATCCATTTACTAGTGGGTGCAATCCTTTGCTAACTTAATACATTTACTGTGAAAATTTGGTTGCTATAACTGATTTGGTTCATTGTTATTTCAACTGTGACAGTTTTTTTGTGCTTCTTAAAGGCGCAGTTGCGTCTTTTATATTGCTTGTAAACTTATTTGAAAGGATTTTCCAAGCTTGCTAGTCTCATTGCTAGTCTGTTTAAACATGTCTAACACAGATGAATCTGTTTGTTCACTATGTTTGAAGGCCAATGTGGAGCCCCATAGAAATATGTGTACTAAATGTATTGATGTCACTTTAAATAAAAGTCAGTCTTTATCTGTAAAGAAATTATCACCAGACAACGAGGGGGAAGTTATGCCGACTAACTCTCCTCACGTGTCAGTACCTTCGCCTCCCGCTCAGGAGGCGCGTGATATTGTGGCGCCAAGTACATCAGAGAGGCCCATACAAATCACTTTGCAAGACATGGCTACTGTTATGACAGAGGTATTATCTAAATTGCCAGAATTAAGAGGCAAGCACGATAGCTCTGGGTTAAGAACAGAGCGCGCTGATGATGTGAGAGCCATGTCCAATACTGCGTCACAATTTGCAGAACATGAGGACGGAGAGCTTCATTCTGTGGGTGACGGATCTGATCCAGGGAGACCGGATTCAGAGATTTCTAATTTTAAATTTAAGCTTGAGAACCTCCGTGTATTGCTAGGGGAGGTATTAGCGGCTCTGAATGATTGTAACATGGTTGCAATTCCAGAGAAATTATGTAGGCTGGATAGATACTATGCGGTGCCGGTGTGTACTGACGTTTTTCCTATACCTAAAAGGCTTACAGAGATTATTAGCAAGGAGTGGGATAGACCTGGTGTGCCCTTTTCCCCTCCTCCGATATTTAAGAAAATGTTTCCAATAGACGCCACCACACGAGACTTATGGCAGACGGTCCCTAAGGTGGAGGGAGCAGTTTCTACTTTAGCTAAACGTACCACTATCCCGGTGGAGGATAGTTGTGCTTTTTCGGATCCAATGGATTAAAAATTAGAAGGTTACCTTAAGAAAATGTTTGTTCAACAAGTTTTATCTTACAGCCCCTTGCATGCATTGCGCCTGTCACTGCTGCTGCGGCATTCTGGTTTGAGTCTCTGGAAGAGGCCATTCGCACAGCTCCATTGGATGAGATTATGGACAAGCTTAAAGCACTTAAGCTAGGTAACGCATTTGTTTCTGATGCCGTTGTACATTTAACCAAACTAACGGCTAAGAACTCCGGATTCGCCATCCAGGCGCGCAGAGCGCTATGGCTTAAATCCTGGTCAGCTGACGTGACTTCTAAATCTAAATTGCTTAATATTACTTTCAAAAGGCAGACCTTATTCGGGCCCGGCTTGAAAGAAATTATTGCTGACATTACTGGAGGTAAGGGTCATACTCTTCCTCAGGACAGGGCCAAATCAAAGGCCAAACAGTCTAATTTTCGTGCCTTTCGTAACTTCAAGGCAGGAGCAGCATCAACTTCCTCCGCTCCAAAACAGGAAGGAACTGTTGCTCGTTACAGACAGGGCTGGAAAGCTAACCAGTCCTGGAACAAGGGCAAGCAGGCCAGAAAACCTACTTCTGCCCCTAAGACAGCATGAAGAGAGGGCCCCCTATCCGGAAACGGATCTAGTGGGGGGCAGACTTTCTCTCTTCGCCCAGGCTTGGGCAAGAGATGTCCAGGATCCCTGGGCGTTGGAGATCATATCTCAGGGATATCTTCTGGACTTCAAAGCTTCTCCTCCACAAGGGAGATTTCATCTTTCAAGGTTATCAGCAAACCAAATAAAGAAAGAGGCATTTCTACGCTGTGTACAAGACCCCTTAGTAATGGGGGTGATCCACCCAGTTCCGCGGACGGAACAAGGGCAAGGGTTTTACTCGAATCTGTTTGTGGTTCCCAAGAAAGAGGGAACCTTCAGACCAATCTTGGACCTAAAAATCTTAAACAAATTCCTAAGAGTTCCATCATTCAAGATGGAAACTATTCGAACCATCCTACCCATGATCCAAGAGGTTCAATACATGACCACAGTGGACTTAAAGGATGCCTACCTTCACATACCGATTCACAAAGATCATTATCGGTACCTAAGATTTGCCTTTCTAGACAGGCATTACCAGTTTGTAGCTCTTCCCTTCGGGTTAGCTACGGCCCGAGAATTTTTACAAAGGTTCTGGGCTCACTTCTGGCGGTGCTAAGAGCGCGAGGCATATCGGTGGCTCCGTACCTAGACGACATTCTGATACAAGCGTCAAGTTTTCAAATTGCCAAGTCTCATACAGAGATAGTTCTGGCATTCCTGAGGTCGCATGGGTGGAAGGTGAACCTGGAAAAGAGTTCTCTATTACCACTCACAAGAGTTCCCTTCCTGGGGACTCTTATAGATTCTATAGAGATGAAGATTTACCTGACGGAGTCCAGGTTATTAAAGCTTCTGAATGCTTGCCTTGTCCTTCATTCCATTCCACGCCCGTCAGTAGCTCAGTGCATGGAAGTAATCAGCTTAATGGTAGCGGCAATGGACATAGTACCATTTGCGCGCCTGCATCTCAGACCACTGCAATTATGCATGCTAAGTCAGTGGAATGGGGATTACTCAGATTTGTCCCCTCTACTAAATCTGGATCAAGAGACCAGAGATTCTCTTCTCTGGTGGCTTTCTCGGGTCCATCTGTCCAAGGGGATGACCTTTCGCAGGCCAGATTGGACGATTGTAACAACAGATGCCAGCCTTCTAGGTTGGGGTGCAGTCTGGAACTCCACTGAAGGCTCAGGGATTATGGACTCAGGAGGAGAAACTCCTCCCAATAAATATTCTGGAGTTGAGAGCAATATTCAATGCTCTTCTAGCTTGGCGTCAGTTAGCAACACTGAGATTCATCAGATTTCAGTCGGACAACATCACGACTGTGGCTTACATCAACCATCAAGGGGGAACCAGGAGTTCCCTAGCGATGTTAGAAGTCTCAAAGATAATTCGCTGGGCAGAGTCTCACTCTTGCCACCTGTCAGCGATCTACATCCCAGGCGTGGAGAACTGAGAGGCGGACTTTCTAAGTCGCCAGACTTTTCATCCGGGGTAGTGGGAACTTCATCCGGAGGTTTTCGCTCAACTGATTCATCGTTGGGGCAAACCAGAACTGGATCTCATGGCGTCTCGCCAGAACGCCAAGCTTCCTTGTTACGGATCCAGGGACCCGGGAGCGGCGCTGATAGATGCTCTGGCAGCCCCTTGGGTTTTCAACATGGCTTATGTGTTTCCACCATTTCCGCTGCTACCTCGACTGATTGCCAAGATCAAACAGGAGAGAGCATCGGTGATTCTGATAGCGCCTGCGTGGCCACGCAGGACCTGGTATGCAGACCTAGTGGACATGTCGTCCTGTCCACCATGGTCTCTGCCTCTGAGGCAGGACCTTCTAATACAAGGTCCTTTCAACCATCCAAATCTAATTTCTCTGAGGCTGACTGCATGGAGATTGAACGCTTGATCCTATCAAAGCGTGGCTTCTCGGAGTCAGTTATTGATACCTTAATACAGGCACGGAAGCCTGTTACCAGAAAAATTTACCATAAGATATGGCGTAAATATTTATATTGGTGCGAATCCAAGAATTACTCATGGAGTAAGGTTATGATTCCTAGGATATTGTGCTTTCTACAAGAGGGTTTAGAAAAGGGCTTATCTGCTAGTTCGTTAAAGGGACAGATTTCTGCTCTGTCTATTCTCTTACACAAACGTCTGGCAGAAGTTCCAGACGTCCAGGTTTTTTGTCAGGCTTTGGCTAGGATTAAGACTGTTGCTCCTCCGTGGAGCTTAAACTTGGTTCTTAATGTTCTTCAAGGGGTTCCGTTTGAACCCATTCATTCCATTGATATTAAGCTTTTATCTTGGAAAGTTCTGTTTTTGATGGCTATTTCCTCGGCTCGAAGAGTCTCTGAGTTATCTGCCTTACATTGTGATTCTCCTTATCTGATTTTCCATTCAGACAAGGTAGTTCTGCGTACTAAACCTGGGTTTTTACCTAAGGTAGTTTCTAACAGGAATATCAATCAGGAGATTGTTGTTCCATCATTATGTCCTAATCCTTCTTCAAAGAAGGAACGACTTTTGCATAATCTGGACGTAGTCCGTGCCCTGAAGTTCTATTTACAGGCAACTAAAGATTTTCGTCAAACTTCTTCCCTGTTTGTCGTGTACTCTGGACAGAGGAGAGGTCAAAAAGCTTCGGCAACCTCTCTCTCCTTTTGGCTTCGTAGCATAATACGTTTAGCTTATGAGACTGCTGGACAGCAGCCCCCTGAAAGAATTACAGCTCATTCCACTAGAGCTGTGGCTTCCACCTGGGCCTTTAAGAATGAGGCCTCTGTTGAACAGATTTGCAAGGCTGCAACTTGGTCTTCGCTTCACACTTTTTCAAAATTTTACAAATTTGACACTTTTGCTTCTTCGGAGGCTGTTTTTGGGAGAAAGGTTCTACAGGCAGTGGTTCCTTCCGTTTAAGTTCCTGCCTTGTCCCTCCCATCATCCGTGTACTTTAGCTTTGGTATTGGTATCCCATAAGTAATGGATGATCCGTGGACTGAATACACTTAACAAGAGAAAACATAATTTATGCTTACCTGATAAATTTATTTCTCTTGTAGTGTATTCAGTCCACGGCCCGCCCTGTCTTTTTTAAGGCAGATCTAAATTTTAATTAAAACTCCAGTCACCACTGCTCCCTATGGTTTCTCCTTTCTTGTCTTGTTTCGGTCGAATGACTGGATATGACATGTGAGGGGAGGAGCTATATAGCAGCTCTGCTTTGGGTGATCCTCTTGCAACTTCCTGTTGGGAAGGGAATATATCCCATAAGTAATGGATGATCCGTGGACTGAATACACTACAAGAGAAAAATATTTATCAGGTAAGCATAAATTGTTTTTTCCGAGCCGGTCATTGAGATCATGATTCGGGCTCGTAAGCCTGTCACTAGAAAGATTTACCATAAGATATGGCATAAATATCTTTATTGTTGTGAGTCTAAGGGATATTCTTGGAGTAGGGTCAGGATCCCAATAATTTTGTCTTTTTTCCAGGAAAGCCTGGAGAAGGGGTTGTCTGTTAGTACCCTAAAGGGTCAGATCTCTGCACAATCTATTTTGTTGCACAAGCGCCTGGCAGACGCGCCAGATGTGCAATCCTTTTGTCAGTCCTTGATTAGAATCAGGCCTGTGTTTAAATCCATTGCTCCACCTTGGAGCCTTAACCTTATTCTTAAAGTTTTGCAACAGGCTCAGTTTGAGCCAATGCATTCCATAGATATTAAGTTATCTTGGAAGGTTTTGTTTCTTACTGCTATTTCTTCTGCTCTGAGGGTTTCTGAACTGTCAGCTTTGCAGTGTGATTCTCCTTATCTCATATTTCATGCAGATAAGGCAGTTCTTCGTAACAAGTTTGTTTTTCTTCCTAAGGTTGTTTCGGACAAAAATATTAATCAGGAAATTGTTGTTCCTTTTTGTCCTAATCCTTCTTCTCATAAGGAACATTTGTTACGCAACCTTGATGTTGTGCAGGACAGCAACCTCCTGAGAGAATTACGGCTCATTCTACTAGGGCTGTTTCTTCTTCTTGGGCCTTCAAGAATGGAGCCTCTGTAGAACAGATTTGCAAGGCTGCGACCTTCTTTACACACTTTTTTCAAAGTTTTATAAATGTTATACTTTTGCCTCTTTTGGGAGAAAGGTTTTGCAAGCGGTGGTGCTTTCTGTTTAGGTTACCTGTCTTGTCCCTCCCTAATCTTCAGTGTCCTCTAGCTTGGGTATTGATTCCCAACAATAATTGATGATTCCGTGGACTCACAAAATTTATGCTTACCTGATAAATGTATTTATTTCTAGACACAGTGAGTCCACGGCCCACCCTTAATTTCAGACAGTTTTTTTTATCTTAACCTCAGGCACCTCTACACCTTGTGTTATTTACTTTCTCTCCTTTTTCCTTTGGTCGAATGACTGGATTTTGGGAAGGGAAGCGATCCCTAACAGCTTTGCTGTGGTGCTCTTTGCCGCCTCCTGCTGGCCTGGAGTGATATTCCCAACAGTAATTGATGATTTTGTGGACTCGCCATGTCTAGAAATAAATTCATTTATCAGGTAAGCATAAATTTTGTTTTTTAAAAATTTTATTAATTTATCAGGTAAGTTTAAATGTTTTACTATGTCCGATCACTATAAAGAGAGAGACCTTTACAAAATTACTGCAATACAGATAACGTTTCCGTTGAGCTTAGTCATCATACTTTCTATAATTTTTTAATGAAGTGATTAGTAGATGAAAATGTTATACACATTTTGAACTAACCAAATTTTAGTTTTTCATTTTAGCATTTTTGAGATTTTCTGTATATTTATCAGGATTTGTTTAATTACATTTGTAGGAATCCTGGCAAATCACATTTGCGGCATACAATACCTAATACAGATAGAGGGACAGGACTTCTTGATGGACCGACTATCTTTAACTTTACTGCTGATAGACTAATCAATGGTGTTAGGGGGCCACCAGCACGGCAGCAAGGACAAAACCGGACACGAATGCAAAGTGCAACAACCTTTGTAAAGAGAGATAATGGTACTGGTCGAATCGAACCAACAAATATTGAAACCTCTCCAGGACTTGGAAGAGGACGGTGAGTTATTCTAAAATAGTAAAATTGCTCCATAGTTTACAAAGTAAAAATCCCTTTTTGTGATCCAGTATTAAAGCATGCTTATTAACCTAAATGTATTGCTCTGTTGAAGTCCTATTCAGGAATGGTAGTGTTGGCTTGGAGTACAAAGAAATCTCTAATACGTCTTTAGGGGTACCTCACTTTTTATATGTTTATGTATTAGATTAGATAGAGAGAGAAAAACACTACCTTGATTATAGTATGCCTTACAAAGTCTGGGTTGTGTTGGATTTTGATTTATTGACAGAGTAGCTTTAAATATACTTTACTGGTGGATAAGATTTTGCTCTGGATGTCGGAGCCAGCCAAATTTGGTTACACTTCTTTTGTCTTCTATTATATACAAAACTTACCTGTTGGTTATCTTACCTAGGAAAGAATAAACATATTGGTTGTATGATCTCAAACCTTACTGTATATGGTGATAAATATCCACCATGTGTTTTCGTTTGTATATAAAACAGTGGAAACTGATAAAAGTCCAAATTTACATTTTCATGATCACAAAAAAGAAAAAAACTATTTACTTCTATTACCAGATTCACTTTATTCCGTATATTTTGTTGAAAAGTATATCTATGTAGACTCAGGATCATACAGAAGTCTTAATAACTATATGAAGTTTTTTTTACTTTGATTCTTAGCACACATTTGGTATTTTCATAGAGGGTTTTCAATTTGAAATGGCAACAATTTCTTGTTTAGTTTAAAAAAGTCCCACATTTTTTGAGGAGCACATGTAGACTAAAACCCATCAATGTCATGGATGCAAACATTTTAGAGAGAAAACTATTTTGGCTAATGAAAAGATATACTGCTAAATAGTTTGTGTCATCTCATCCTAAAAGTCAATAACGGTGCATAAAGCTCAATCTACAAGGGCAGATTCTATTTGGGTATTTCATGTGGTTATGTCTTCTGAAGACCTCTAGAAATTAGGGTCTTGTAACTTTTAAAGCACTAGAAGTTGGATTTGAAACTCCTAAACAATTTACTTCATTATTTTCTTGTGGTTCACTCCCTTGTATTAAATGTTTTCTCCTACATTGGTGTATCCGGTCCACGGCTTCATCCTTACTTGTGGGATATTCTCAATCCCTACAGGAAGTGGCAAAGAGAGCACACAGCAGAGCTGTCCATATAGCTCCCCTCAGGCTCCGCCCCCCAGTCATTCTCTTTGCCGCTCTAACTAGTAGCATCTCCACAGGGGTGGTAAAGAGTATGTGGTGTTTAGTTCTTTAAGTTCTTCAAGGGGTTCCGTTTGAACCTCTACATTCCATAGATATTAAGTTACTATCTTGGAAAGTTTTGTTGTTAGTAGCTATTTCTTCTGCTAGAAGAGTTTCTGAATTGTCTGCTTTGCAGTGTAATTGACCCTATCTGGTGTTTCATACAGATAAGGTCGTTTTACGTACCAAACCTGGTTTTCTTCCAAAAGTGGTTTCCAATAAGAATATCAACCAGGAAATAGTTCCTTCTCTGTGTCCTAATCCAGTTTCTAACAAGGAACGTCTGTTACACAATCTTGATGTGGCTGAAAAGCATCATCCGGTTGGCTTATGAGACTACTGGAAGGCAGCCTCCTGAACGAATTACAGCTCACTCTACTAGAGCTGTGGCTTCCACATGGGCTTTCAAGAATGAGGCTTCTGTTGAACAGATTTGCAAGGCAGCGACTTGGTCTTCACTGCATACGTTTGCCAAATTTTACAAATTCAATACTTTTGCTTCTTCGGGGGCTATTTTTGGGAGAAAGGTTTTGCAAGCAGTGGTGCCTTCCGTTTAGGTTACCTGACTTGTTCCCTCCCTTCATCCGTGTCCTAAAGCTTTGGTATTGGTTCCCACAAGTAAGGATGAAGCCGTGGACCGGATACACCAATGTAGGAGAAAACAGAATTTATGTTTACCTGATAAATTTCTTTCTCCTACGGTGTATCCGGTCCACGGCCCGCCCTGGCATTTTGGTCAGGTTTAAATTTATTTTTTGTAAACTACAGTCACCACTGCACCCTATGGTTCTCCTTTTCTCCTACATTGGTGTGTCCGGTCCACGGCTTCATCCTTACTTGTGGGATATTCTCTTCCCCTACAGGAAATGGCAAAGAGAGCACACAGCAAGAGCTGTCCATATAGCCCCCCCTCTGGCTCCGCCCCCCAGTCATTCTCTTTGCCGCTCTGAACAAGTAGCATCTCCACGGGGATGGTAAAGAGTATGTGGTGTTAGTTGTAGTTTTATTTCTTCTATCAAGAGTTTATTTTAAAATAGTGCCGGTTTGTACTATTTACTCTACAACCGAAAGTGATGAAGAGTTCTGTTAAAAGAGGAGTATGATTTTAGCAACAGTAACTAAAATCCATTGCTGTTCCCACGCAGGACTGTTGAAACCAGAGAACTTTAGTTGGGGGGAACAGTTTGCAGGCTTAACTGCTTCAGGTATGATCAGTCATTTTTCTAACAAGACCTAGTAATGCTAGAAGACTGTCATTTTCCCTTATGGGATCGGTAAGCCATTTTCTTTCTTGACACTATTGTGGGCTACATTGATTGATTTATATAGTATTTATATGACTTTTGGAGTGTTTTGTGACTTTGAAACACTTTTGGGAACGTTTTTATTACGCCTGGCAGTTGTTTAAACACCTAATCTAGTCAGGAAGGCTCATTTTCACGCCTCAGTTGCGCAGTTACTTCTGGAAGCAGTGCATGCAGCTTCATGTGAGAGGGTCCTGTGGCAATAAAAACGAATTCAGAAGGCTTATTTCTGTGGTGAATAACCCCCAAGGAAGGTAAAAGCCGCAGCAAAGGCTGTGACAGGGACTGTAGTGGGTTTAAACTGGTAAATTGAACAATTAGCTCCAATACTTTCAAAGCATTAAGACACTAGGGTGCAAATTTTGTAAAGATCGGATAATTCCTTCATAGTTTTTCAGACATTCAGTAATAAAGTGTGCTCTTTTTATTATTTAAAGAGACAGTAACGGTTTTGTTTATAAACGGTTTTATTGCATTAATAGCCTGCCAAAGTCTGTCTAACATGTCTATACCTTCAGATAGCATATGTTCTGTGTGTATGGAGGCCAAGGTGGTTCCCCCTTTAAATGTATGTTCAAATTGTGCCATGGCGTCCAAACAAAGTAAGGACAGTACTGTCACATTTAATAAGGTTGCCCAAGATGATTCTTCAAATGAAGGTAGTGGGGATAGTTCATCATCCTCTCCTTCTGTGTCAACACCAGTTTTGCCCGCGCAGGCGATACCTAGTACATCTAGCGCGCCAATGCTTGTTACTATGCAGCAATTAACTGCAGTAATGGATAATTCTATAGCAAATCTTTTATCCAAACTGCCAGCATTTCCCAGAAAACGTGATTGCTCAGTTTTAAATACAGAGGATGAGCAAGTGGGCGCTGACGATAATTTATCTGTTATACCCTCCCACCAGTCTGAATTGGCAGTGAGGGAGGGTCTGTCTGAGGGAGAAATTTCTGATTCAGGAAAAGTTTCTCAGCAGGCAGAACCTGATATCGTGGCATTTAAGTTAGAACATCTCCGTGCCCTGCTTAAGGAGGTGCTAACTACTCTTGATGATTGTGACTCTTTGGTGATCCCAGAGAAATTGTGCAAAATGGACAATGGTGCATGCTGATGCCTTTCCGATACCCAAGAGGGTGGCGGACATAGTGACCAAGTAGTGGGAGAAACCAGGTATACCTTTTGTCCCACCTCCTATATTTAAGAAAATGTTCCCCATTGTCGACCCCAGAAGGGACGCATGGCAAACAGTCCCTAAGGTTGAGGGGGCAGTTTCTACGTTGGCCAAGCTCACAACTATTCCCATTGAGGACAGTTGCGCTTTCAAATATCCTATGGATAAAAAATTGGAAGGATTGCTTAAAAAGATATTTGTTCAGCAAGGTTTCCTTCTTCAACCAATTTCGTGCATTAATCCTGTCACCACGGCAGCGTCTTTTTGGTTCGAGGAACTGGAAAATTCGCTCCAAAAGGAGACTCCATATGATGAAGTCATGGACAGAATTCACGCACTAAAGTTGGCTAATTCCTTTATTTTGGATGCCGCTTTTCAATTGGCTAAATTAGCGGCGAAAAATTCAGGTTTTGCAATAGTGGCGCGCAGAGCGCTTTGGCTAAAATCTTGGTCGGCGGATGTGTCGTGCAAAACAAAATTGCTTAATTTTCCTTTCAAGGGTAAGACCCTTTTCGGGCCGGAATTGAAGGAGATTATTTCAGACATCACTGGGGGAAAGGGCCATGCCCTCCCTCAGGATAGGCCTTTCAAGGCTAAGAACAAATCTAATTTTCGTTCCTTTCACAATTTCAGGAACGGACCTTCTACTAACTCTGCAGCCTCTAGTCAAGAGAGTAACACTTCCCAGCCTAAACCAGCATGGAAACCATTGCAAGGCTGGAACAAGGGTAAACAGGCAAAGAAGCCGGCTGCTGCTACCAAGACAGCATGAAGGGGTAGCCCCCGATCCGGGACCGGATCTAGAAGGGGCAGACTTTCTCTCTTTTCTCAGGCTTGGGCAAGAGATGTTCCGGATCCCTGGGCACTAGAAATAGTCTCTCAGGGGTATCTTCTAGAGTTCAAGGAACTTCCTCCAAGGGGAAGGTTCCACATGTCTCGCTTATCTTCAGACCAGATAAAGAGACAGGCATTCTTACATTCCGTAGGAGACCTATTAAAGATGGGAGTGATGCACCCAGTTCCAACAGCGGAACAAGGTCTGGGTTTTTACTCAAACCTGTTTGTAGTTCCCAAAAAAGAGGGAACTTTCAGGCCAATTCTGGATCTAAAAATTCTAAACAAATTCCTCAGAGTTCCATCATTCAAAATGGAAACCATTCGGACAATTTTACCAACAATACAGGAGGGTCAATATATGACTACCATGGACTTAAAGGATGCGTACCTGCATATTCCTATCCACAAAGATCATCATCAGTTCCTGAGGTTCGCCTTTCTGGACAAACATTACTAGTTTGTGGCTCTTCCATTCGGTTTAGCCACTGCTCCCAGAATTTTCACAAAGGTGCTAGGGTCCCTTCTAGCGGTTCTAAGACCGAGGGGCATTGCTGTAGCACCTTACCTAGACGACATTCTAATCCAAGCGTCGTCCCTTTCCAAAGCAAGGGCTCATACAGACATTGTTTTAGCCTTTCTCAGGTCTCACGGGTGGAAGGTGAACATAGAAAAGAGTTCCCTGTCCCCGTCCACAAGGGTTCCCTTTCTGGGAACAATAATAGATTCTGTAGAAATGAAGATTTCTCTTGTTAAGTGTATTCAGTCCACGGATCATCCATTACTTATGGGATATATTCCCTTCCCAACACCTCACACCTCAGCTATGGTTTGGCACTATGCATTTATTTAAAGTTCTAAATATATGTATTGTGCTTATATTTGCCATGAGTCAGGTTCATGTATTTCCTTCTGCAGACTGTCAGTTTAATATTTGGGGAAAATAAACATTTCTTTCATGTAATTAGCAAGAGTCCATGAGCTAGTGACGTATGGGATATACATTCCTACCAGGAGGGGCAAAGTTTCCCAAACCTCAAAATGCCTATAAATACACCCCTCACCACACCCACAAATTAGTTTTACAAACTTTGCCTCCCATGGAAGTGGTGAAGTAAGTTTGTGCTAGATTCTACGTTGATATGCGCTTCGCAGCAGGCTGGAGCCCGGTTTTCCTCTCAGTGTGCAGTGAATGTCAGAGGGATGTGAAGAGAGTATTGCCTATTTGAATTCAATGATCTCCTTCTACAGGGTCTATTTCATAGGTTCTCTGTTATCGGTCGTAGAGATTCATCTCTTACCTCCCTTTTCAGATCGACGATATACTCTTATATATACCATTACCTCTACTGATTCTCGTTTCAGTACTGGTTTGGCTTTCTGCTACATGTAGATGAGTGTCCTGGGGTAAGTAAGTCTTATTTTATGACACTCTAAGCTATGGTTGGGCACTTTTATATAAAGTTCTAAATATATGTGTTTAAACATTTATTTGCCTTGATTCAGGATGTTCAACGTTCCTTATTTCAGACAGTCAGTTTCATATTTGGGATAAATGCATATGAATATTCTTACCTTAAAATTTGACCTTTTTTTTCCTGTCGGCTGTTAGGCTCGCGGGGGCTGAAAATGCTTCATTTTATTGCGTCATTCTTGGCACGGACTTTTTTGGCGCCAAAATTTTCTGTGTCATTTGCGGCGTTGTACTTGTCGCCAGAAGTTGCGTCGTGTTTTTTACGTTTTTGCGCCAAAAGTGTCGGCGTTACCGGATGTGGCGTCATTTTTGGCGCCAAAAGCATTTAGGCGCCAATTAATGTGGGCGTCTTTTTTGGCGCTAAAAAATATGGGCGTCATTATTGTCTCCACAATATTTAAGTCTCATTTATTTATTTGCTTCTGGTTGCTAGAAGCTGGGTCATTGGCATTTTTTCCCATTCCTGAAACTGTCATTTAAGGAATTTGATCAATTTTGCTTTATATGTTGTTTTTTCTATTACATATTGCAAGATGTCTCAGCTTGACCCTGAATCAGAAGCTACTTCTGGAAAATCGCTGCCTGATGCTGGATCTACCAAAGTTAAGTGTATTTGTTGTAAACTTGTGGTAACTGTTTCTCCGGCTGTTGTTTGTGATGAATGTCATGACAAACTTTCTAATGCAGATAATATTTCCTTTAGTAATGTTCCATTACCTGTTGCTGTTCCATCAACATCTAATATTCAGGGTGTCCCTGTTAACATAAGAGATTTTGTTTCTAAATCTATTAAGAAGGCTATGTCTG